>NW_027286886.1:5024832-5287680 GCF_022747635.1 Hetaerina americana
GCACTGATGGACATACCGAAAACCGAATATAAAAAATGTTTCGAGGATTGGATCAAGCGCTGGCATAAGTGTGTTGCAGTCGATGGGGATTACTTTGAAGGGGACAATATAGATTTAGATGAATAAACTTGTATTTTTAATTTTCTGAATAAATTCCGGGAACTTTTTGATCAAGGTAGTATATGTGTGTGTATATATATGTATATGTATATATGTATATATATGTATATATATATATTTATTATTAGGTAATCTACCGGTTAAGGTAGGTTTTTGGATGGACACAGCTCCTAAATAAATATTTTGTGACTCCTAGCAAAGCAGCTCATCCAGGATCCTACACTACATCAGGTCCCTCTTCATCTTTGAGTACTTTCTTCCTCCCTTCATCCCGTCCAACATCCCTATCCTGTTCCTTCCCTTTCCTCGTTTGCCCAACATTCTCCCCTCTATCACAGTCTTCAACATCCCACTGCAAGTCAATACCCCCTTCATCCACTTTACCTGCCTCCATAGGATTTCTCCCAACAAACCCATCTCTTCACCCACCAATCCAAGTACTTCCTCATTTGTTTTCTTCTTGGTCCATTTCACCTTCTCCATTCTTCTCCACACCCACATTTCAAAAGCCTCAAATCCACCTCTATCCTCCTGCTTCAATGATCACGTTTCCGTGCCATAAGTAGCTACGCTCCCTATCATAGTTTTTACTTGTCTTTTCTTAATATCCTTACTCAAAGTCCCTGTCCCTGTCATCAACTCCCTCCTCCTTGTGAAAGCCTCTTTGCCTAGTGCAATTCTTCTCCTTACGTCCCTACTACTTTGACCGTGTTGGTCCAAAATACTTCCTAGATACATAAACTGTTCTACCTGCTCTAGTTTTTGCCCTCCTATTTTAATGTTTAGCTTAGCCTTTTTCTTTCTAGAAAATCGCATAATCTTTGTTTTGTTTATATTGATTCTCATCCCATACCTGTCGCACTGAATTTCCAATTCACTCAGCAATGCTTGCAACCCCTTGGCTGGCAGACAAACTAAAGCTTGGTCATCAGCAAACCTAAATGATTTTACGAATTCCCCGCCCACTTTCATTCCTACCTCCAGTTCTTCCCATGCCTCTTAAACATTTCCTCAGCATACAGGTTGAACAGCAACGGTGACAATGGGCAACCCTGCCTTACACCTCTTCCTAACAATGCCCATCCGGACTCCCCACCGGAAAATGTTAGGCAAACAAGGAAAGGGAAGGAACAGGATAGGGATGTTGGACGGGAGGAAGAAAGTACTCGGATGAAGAGGGACCTGATGTAGAGTAGGATACTGGATTTTGTTTTTTTGTTAGGAATCACAAAATATTTACTAGCTGTGTCCAGAAACCTACCTTAACCAGTAGATTACCTAATAATAATAATATATATACATATATATATACATAAATATATATATGGATATATATATATATTATATACACACATATATATACATAGATTTATCATCAAATGTAGACATGAAATTTCCTTCAGTTAGCTTCTGGTATTATCATTATCTCTCAAAAAGGGACATTGTTTCATGTTAGACAAAAGCTCATGGAAATTAATAGTTTTAGCCATGGCCAGTAATATAGTGATAAGGCAAGGATTGACTTAATGAAAATATTCCTATATCTTAATACTCCAAGTATTAATATTTTATATTCAGTTTTTAATGTAAAAATGTTAAAAATTGAATGGATAAAGGGAACACACAAACAATCTTTCATTGTTCAATATATTATTTCTTGACAAGAGAAAAAAATAACCATTTTGTTATGGTTGAGTATGGAGAGTTGCAATTCAATTTTGACTGCAAAACTAGCTCTTCTGAAGTCTTCTTCTATAGCTCATGTATGAACAATCTTTGCATCTAAAAGAAAAGCCTATCAATGGCAACCTTAGAACCCCTTCATAGCATTGCCAATTTTTGTAACAACTTGTACTTCTTCATTTGTCATATGCACTTCATATACTTTCACACTTTTGATATGTAACACCAATTAATCATGAAGACTAAAATGGTGCATTTCATTGAAAAACTGTAACTGTCGATGCTTAGGGTGAATTCTCCTATGTAAAAAGAGGGAAAGTCTGTAGTATAGAAGATATTTTACAATAAACCCCTGTATTGCTTCACCCCCATTAAATACATCTCTGAAACTTCAATGTGTCCTTCAGAAATTTTGCAAATTAGAAATAGATCCTGGGATCGTTTGTCGAATACATGTTTTGGGAAATATGATTCTGCCGTTCAATTTTTGCCATATGCTTTTGAGGGACATTAAATGCAGGAAAATATGCAAGTATTACAAAAATATTTTTAAGAGCCGAGGTTTTTCAGACTTTTCTTGTAATTGTGTAAGTACTCTTAACTAATATCAAATAATGTAAAGAGGTCCACAAATGTCTTGTTCATTTTCATTGTTTTATAGTTCTGAATTGATAAAATTTGTTTTTATCAATTCATGCATTTTTTGCAAACTTCATCAGTTTTTCTTTTTTAGGGTTCAGAAAAGGAATTTAGTCATATATTGTGTGAATGGATGCTCTTCTTGCAACCAAAAAGAGTTATCATCTTAATGTCTGTGGCAGCTGAGATTCGTCAAGACAAAGACATAAATGGCTGTCAGATACGCTTTGCACTGCCTTCAAATTTGAAGTCACAATTAAGTGATGAGCTTTTGTAAGTATCTTCATTCAGTTTTCAATGCTTGGGATTTTTATATTCAAAGTTACTCTGGACAACATGGGTTAAAGTGCATCCACACACTGTTATTTCAATGTCCGAACTCATTAGGCAGCTAGAGGGCACGAAGTTAGGCACCTATATTGGTCACTGGAGTAAGGTTACATGGAGTGTATCATTGGTGCTATATTGAAACCCCAGAATTCAAAGTGCTGGAAGTGTAAGTAACCAAAGCCGTGGTATATAATTTTAGCAAATCTCAAAAAGACGTTTTCTTCGAGAGAGTACTATAGTTTGACAAATATTGTTCATTGAATTAATATCTGTAATACCTCATAGAACGATTTCAGGTGGCATATGTATGAATGATACAACCATTGTCCAAAACCCTGATATTCCTGGTCACATGTAAGCCAAATGTGGATCTGCAAAACAAAATTACAATTATAAATCAAATCAAATATTCAAGAAAATCACCATTTTACAATTACGGATCTCTCGCTAGACATGGATTGCAACACTGTGCTTTGACAATGATGCAGAATTGCATGCTGGTGTAAACAAGTGGTAAAAATGTTAAGTGGAAGATTTCTTCAGAGATGGAATTGAAAAGCTTGCATGTCATTATAGATGCCCCAATTTGAATGGCAACTAGGTAGAAAAATAGTTTAAGAATGTTCCCCTCTAATGTTTATAATAAAACTTTGTCTAGTCCCTAGGTTCATATTTTATTTCAAAATGTAATTTACTTTCTGAACAGCCTTTGCTGACAACTCGCAGGATTTTCTATTCAGCGCAAATTTTAACAGTTTGCTGTGAGTAAAGCAGAAGAACCACAGTCTGCACACTACCACCGTAGGATGCGTACTGAGTGTAGGGACATTTAGACACCAAGATGGTGGTGGCTCTAGCCCTACCCATAATCAGGCTTGGCCAAAATGTATATTATTTTCTTGACAGCCATTGTATATTCTAATTCACTTCCAATGTCAGGAAAATAATTTGCCTATATTTAGCATCAACCTACTGAATTTACTTAAGATTCACTGCTGTGAAAAATGAGCAAGAGATAATGTTTGTGTGTCTAATTCATATTGCCACGCCACTGTAAGACCCAAAAATCTCTGTGCAAGGCAGTGAAGAGTAGTCAACTGATTCATTCTAGGGGACCCACTATTAACAGACATCTTACATTTCAGTTTTTAGGACAAAGAAGATTTCTTCTACTTTCTATTGGTCAAGAGGCCCATTTGTTCAGGAAAGATTCTGCGGAGATACCCAGAAATAGTAGGTGTAGCATGTGGTTGAATAATGCATAGTGCTTTGGGTTAGTATGCATAGCCCTCTCTGCATTTCTCTCAGAGAGTCTTTGCTAAAGATCGTGATTACATAAGCATTCTTTGAGTTCCATATCGCTTTCAGTCATCATTCAAGATAAAAGAAAGCAGTGATTACAAAAGAGGGGGAAGAGATTCATTAATTTTACCTTAATAAACAAAATTATTGCAGTGTTAGTTTGAAAAAAGAGTAAGGAGCAAACCAATAGTCAATTCGAAGCCCTTTCTAAATTTAATATGGTAGGATATCAATTGAAGCAAGAATGGTGCCCAATAAATATATGCAGGTTCTGTCCCAAAAATAATTAGAATAAATATGGTATATATATTGCAGATCAAAGTACTAATTGCTGAAATTCTTCAAAATGGCACTCTTGTGCTTTGACATACTATGCTAGTTCCTGTGCCAGTTGTAGTATGCTTCCTGGAAGGCATTAGGAGGAACCTCGTTCATGGCCTCTTTGAGATAATCCAGGGTTCCAAAATGGTTGCCTTTCAAGCTCCTTTTTATTCTTGAGAACAAAAAGAGGTTCGACAGTGCCACATCAGGACAGTAGAGGAATGTGGTAGTCCAGGGGTAGAGCATTGGGACTACTGACTGAAGGACCCAGGTTTGATTCCTGGGCTTGATTTTTGGGCACCCTCAGCCCACCCAAGCTGTGTAATTCTTTTGGGTACCAGATCTTTCTGGAAAACTATAGTTGGTACAGGGAAAGGAACTGGCCCCCCTACCCTGACATTTAAGATTTTGCTGTTGGGCTTAGTTTTGGGTAAATTCTATCATCACCTACCAAACCGACCTTAGGGTTGAATATTGTTTCTCTAGTTTTTTAGTAGTGGTGTATTAAGATAACTGTGCACTGTTCTGAAAAGGCTTCATGATGATTTCTTTTGCATGTATGGATTAAACTTTCTGAGATATTAAAATGTTCTTCATCTATTCATATCACAAAGTGGTATTTGGATAGTATCCTCCCACATAGCAGAAACCATTTTCTTTACATTTTATATCCTGAGCACATTTTCAATCAGTGTTATAGCATATTCAAATGGTTATAGCTCAGTGCATATTTCTGGCGCTAATATTTGTTTGCCAGACATTTTACTATATATATTTTGTTTAATGTTCAAGTTTACAAAAAATAGAAACAATTGTAAAATATTCATTGCAGTTTTTCTGCAAATAGCGTTTTCCAATTCTGAAACTAGAAAAAATCCTCAACTAATGGCTAAAACATGAACAAGCTATAAAAATTAAACTTAAACTCAGCTGGTTCAATTTCAAGAACTTTAGAACTTGATTATATATGAGCTTAGTACATTCAATTTCCAATGTAGTCCAATTCTCATAGTTTTGATGGTTTTTACTGAAATCTATATTTCCTCAAAGTGATTATTTCCTGTGTTCTAATTTCAGAAATCTGGGGTGGTTTGCATACAGAAGTCCGAGTACATGTTCCCTGGATGCATCATTAATTGGTGATGATACCAATGGAAAACTTAATGCACCAAGTGGAGGCTATGGCCAGCATTTATATGAAATTGGGTAAGGACACTCATGCATGTTTGAACTCTATTTAGTTCGGGTCCTGAAATAGTGAAAATCAGCTTTGAGACTGGGCTTGTTCTATAGATCATTTTTTGCCTGCATTTTAGCACTGTTGATTCCATAGATGTCTTCATATTTCCTAGCAGAGGCCCTAACATTGAAATGCATCCAGGAAATATCTTGTTGATACGACTTGGGTTTGGCATTAAAATATTTATTTGCCTGTCATTTGTATAAGTCATTATTTTGAAATGATCCCACTTCTAAATCATATTCCCTGTTAAAAATGGCATTTTCCAAGAGTTGTTTGTGTGTGGGCCAATAAATCTTTGGTAGACGGTAGTGAATAATTACCAAGACCATTTTGAAACTCATCATCTATTATATAAAAATCACTTTTGACTGTATTCAAATACTTGAAAGCTGTTCTGTCACTTTACAAACCTTATATTTTACTGAATTATTCTTCTTTAGTTCTGTAAATATAAGCACTTTTGAGGTAATTGACTTGAAGTACATCTTATACCCAAGCCAAAGTCAATGGATAAATGAATACGTATCTTGCTCCGAAAGGAGGGCTTGCTTGGTTGAGGGACTTGGCCTCCCTTTTCCACCAAACTACTTTGGTTTTCTCGTTTTCTTGGGTGTCTTTCAGAACTAATATAGGTCACTGACTTCGTGGGGTAGTCAATTTGTTGGAATTCAGCCATCATTAAATTCATAAGTCTCCTATTTGTCAGGAGATTAGAGCTGAGGGAACAGTTCAGAGATTTCAGGGTGTCGTGAGATGCATGAAAATTCTTGCTCTTACCATCATCCATAATGAGTCAAATTCTCGAGGCAATTTTGGTTTTTTCACAGCATAGGGAACCTGGACTTGGTGGTCAATATACTGCCCTAATCATATCAGTGACTTCTTGTGCCAGTGGCAGTTTTGACTTCCGACTACTGTACATTCAATTATCCTTTCACACATTTAACTAAACGCCTAATTTTGTTCTGAGCATTTATCCTGGTATGTGCTAATTTACATGTATTAAGTTTTACAAAATTGACTTTGTGAGCACCCTACTCAATAAAAATTCTATGATATGCTAGGGGAATTCTATGATATCCCTGTCATCATAATGCAATTGGTCTGGAAAAATCTGTTTTTGGCTGGACCCAATGCTTGCCTAATTTGATATTGCAATTGATTTGCCGGCCTTGGTGGCGGCAGTCTGCCTACCCAAAGGTCATGGGTTCAATTCCCGCTAAAGTGGGTTTTACTCCACTTGGGGCTTGGTTGTTGGTAATTGTGTTGTTATTATTATTGTTAATAGCCCAATGTAAAGGCTGACAATGTGCTGTTTTTGGACAAATGCTTAAATAAATTAATATTTGTAGTTTGTGATTATTAATGTGTGTCAAAATGTCATTTGTCATTAATTCATAATATTTTTTAATCAGGATCAAAAAAGGCCTTCCGTTATTAGGAATAATGATGTTTGCCTATGAGGGTGACAATGAGACCGAAGCATTAGCCCTTGTGAACGCTGTTAACTCCTACCTAAGCCTGGTGAGTATTAATGTTCAAATATATGAGTATTAGCATATTTGAAAACAAAATTGATCATCTGAGGAGGAAAAATTTCATATCGATTTCACTGATCATGAAATGTACCCTGAATATTCTTCAATATTTCTTTAATATGGTGTAAAATGGAATCAAGTTGGTTCAGGGGATAGTATACTGTCTTTCGACCCAAAGGGCCTGCTGATCTGAGCTTGTGGAGCCATGTGTTACAATGTAGTGGGCACTTCATGTGGAATATCTCATCTATTGTATGGGATGTTATGTGGTTCCTTTTCACCTATTGTCAAGAGCAAGCTAATGTAGAGGTTGGGTTTCTCTCCACCTTTCTTCCATTCCAAGAAAATCCTCTTTTTAGCAATGTACCCACCTATCGCTAATGGCAGAAATGACCTTTTCTGTAGTTTGCATGCCCTAATAACTATAGCAACAAGAATTATGGTAATTTTGAATTAATTTATCTCATGAAATTTGTACTCTATTTTCATTCTTATGTCACTAGTCTTAAGGTATTTCTTGAAGTATTAACGATGAGGGTAGATTACATTAAGTATTTAAATAATCTAGTTTCTCATTTCCAGGCATCTGATGAATTATCTTATGCTACTTATAGTATTCAGATACAGTGGAAACTAGCTTAATGAGCACCTGGGATAGCAAGTAATTTGCAAAACGAGCAAAATTATTATGCCCAAGAATAACTTTCATAGTCAGTGACATTTTGCATGACAAGGAGAGGGAGATTCCTGGAATGATTGCACCAGCTGTTCACGCTTGTGTTTAGCTCAAGTTCCGCTAGTATCTTAGTGTGTGGTGCTCCCACATTTATCCAAACTTGTGTTCGTGTGTGTTATTTGTGACTTTTTTTACTAAGTTTAATAATATTTTATAAGTAGTTTTAAAAATGTCCCCAAAGAAAAAGCAGCATGAAGACAAGTCAAGAGAATAAAAACAACCATAGAAATGAAAAGTAAAATCTTTGAAAATCGAGAATGAGGTGTGAGCATAGCTAATCTATCACACCCACACAATCGATCGACACCAACAATTTGTACTAACCTCAAGAACAAGGAAACAATCAAGGTGATAGATGCTTCAAAGGGAGTGACAAGAATATCTAAGCAATGGTTATATATTCTCAACAATTTTGAAAAGTTGCTTCTCATATGGATAAATTAAAATCAATTACGAGGCAATGATATTAACGAGAACATGATTTGTGAGATGACAAAAGTTTATTTCGTTGACATCGTTAAGGAAACACCAGAGTCGTCAATGGTTGAAAAAGAAGTATTTAAGGGAAGCCTGGGGTGGTTTAAGAAGTTTAAGCGAAAAACCAGCATTCACAGCATTGTGAGTCGTGGTGAAGCCGCGAGCTCTGAATCAAAGGCAGCAGAGAACCTCATTAATGACTTCAAGAAGCTTGTATATTCTGAGGGGAACTGCTGCAAGAGGTTTTTAATTGTGACCAGCAGGTCTCTTCTGGAAAAAGATTCCTAAGTAAACCGATACAACAGCAGAAGAAAATGCTTTGCCCAGCCACTAGCTAATGAAAGACTATCTCATGCTGTTATTTTGTGCCAATGCAAGTGGAGATTTGAAAATTAAACTCATGCTTGTGTACCATTCAGAAACTCTACAACCCTTCAAGAAGTATTAAGTTCAGAAGAACAGGCTATATGTGATGTGGAGGTCCAACAACAAGGCTTGGGTGACACCTGAACATTTTAATAACTGGATAAATGAGTGTTTGGTCCTTGTGTGAAAAGTATTTACCTTAGATGAATCTGCCAATCCATGTCTGGCTTGTGATAGGCAATGCTCCTGCACATTCTCCTGGCCTACTTGAGGAGTTTAAATTCGTCAAGAGCCAATTAATCCTCCCAGCACCCCTCCATTACTCCAGCCTATGGACCAGCAAGTTATTCCTAACTTTAAGGAGCTCTACGCTAAAGTACTTTTCGAGCATTGTTATGAGGTAACTTAAGGGGCCATTCCCCCTCTAAGAGAGAGTTTTAGAAAGAGCATTTCCACATCCTTAACTACCTAAAGATGAAAGAAAAGGCATGAGAAGGGATTACCAAAAGAACTCAAACCTCTGCTTAGAAGAAGCTTTGGCTGGAGAGCATTGACAAAATTGGCTTTGAGAAATTTGAGGCAGCAGATAGAGACCGTAGTCAATGAGTCCCCTATAGTACTGGAGGGGTGAGTAATGCCATTCAGGTCTCATTCCTCAATGAAGGGAAATAGCCCATCACACCACCTCTTGATGAGGAATGGGCACCTAAGGGTGGCTAACGTGGCACTGGAGACCAAATGAAGGTCAGTATGAAGCTCCTCCTTCATCCTTTGATGGTATTGGGGCACCCTGTTGTCCCAGGGACTAGAAATAGTCCTTAAAGGCAGAGGAGCCGCAAAGATGGCCAACGGTATAGGATGGAGAAGGCAAGGAGAAACAACTCCATTAAGGATCCTCGTGGATATCTCATGTTTATGCAGCCATGGACAATGGATTATGGATTGAATACAAAGGAATATTACTGATTACAGGTGTCAGAACCCAAGGTCCATCGGAAGAAAGAATAGGGCCTCTTGAGGTTGTCATCCAGCAAAATCCCTCTAACAAAAAGAGTTAGGAAGGTATGATAATAAGATCCTAAAATGTGAGGACATCACTGAAGTCTGGTAAATCAGAAGAAATTAAGAAAGTATTGCAAGACAATGCAATAGATATACTAGAGATATGTGTTGTGAAGGAAATGGCAAATTCAGTAGTGATGCTTTCAAAGTAATATATTTATCTGTGTACCCTGCAAGCTACTGCTAGGGTGTGTGCCTGGGGGTGAATACAAATCGAATTAATTTTTATCCGAACATGACCCAATCGAGGTCGAACAATGTTATTACAATCCCCTATCATTCGTGGAAAACATGGCATCTTAAATCTATCTGTTCTACGCTTAATCTCTAGATATATTGACCTGATCTCTCCTACCATAATACTATGGGGCAATAATACATTTTCAATATCACTGGTAAAGAGACTCCCTTCCAATTTATGCAAGAGCATTCATCTGTAATTTAACCTACGCTCCGTGAGCGATTCCCCACCTAGCTGCTCTAATATTTTGGATACACTGCTAAGTTTATCATAACAGTATTTTAAAATCTAGCTTCCCTATGCTGCATGCAATCTGATTCAGCAATTAATGTAACTTTGTGAGGAACACAAATACTTGCAGCATATTCTAAATGAAGCCTAACCAGGGACAGATAACATTTCTCTTTGACGATTTCATCACATTTACCAGTTACTCCTCTAATAAATCCTAATATTTTGTTAGCTTGTCCACACATTCCGTGTATGTTTTTCATCCCAGGGAGATCTTGAGTGAGGATAACACCTAGGTATATAATTGAGTCTACTTATTCCATTTCAGTGTTCCCAATGCAGTAGGCATTCTGGAGGGAATTCCTCTTTTTCCAAAAATTTATAAATATGCACTTTTTTAATTTAAATTCTAATTGCCAAGTGTCGCACCAGCATTGTTTACCATTAAGGTCAGCTGATAAAGCTACTGTGTCCTCAGGATCATGGATATCACAGTAAACCACTGCATCCTCGGTAAATAATGGTATCTTACTTCTGACTACAGAGTCAATGTTGTTAACATATAGTAGGATTAAAAGAGGTCCGAAACACATCCATGGGGAACACCTGTAGTATCTTTTACTGCATTTGAGCTAACTCCATCTATCACTACTCTTTGTATCCGACCATAAAAAGTCTTTAATCCAACCCCAGATATTTTTATCTATGCCATATGCTTCTAGCTTTGCGAGTAGTTCACTATGAGGTAGTTGGTCTAAGGCTTTACTAAAACCTAGAAAAATTACATCCAATGGAACATTGCTCTCCCCAAAGTAAGAATTTCATGAACAAAAAGCACAAGTTGTGTCTCGCAGTATCTATCTTTTTGGAAGTCATGCGGATTTTTCAATAATAATTCCTGATTATCACCGTGTCTCACAACTGAACTAACAACTTTATGTTCGATAACCTTGCAATAAATGTATATGAGGGAAATAGGCCTGTAATTGGTTGGTTCTTGCTTATGTCTGTTTTTAAATATTGGTGGTACGTTAGCCGTTTCCCAATCTCTGGGAACCTTGTGATCTACCAGTGTATGTATTATTTCTAGATACAGTGCAATTGCCGAAGCTAGATACTTAAATATATGAACTGGTATTTCATCAGGCCCGGAGGATTTATTAGGCTTAATATTTCTCAGCCAGCGTTCTATTCCATTCTATGAGATTTCAATTTCGGGCAACGGTTGGTTGGCATCATTTAGTAAGCTATCGTAGGCATTCGGTGAGGTATTGGTGAAGGCGTGTTGAAAGAAGAAATTTAACAAGTTAGCCTTTTCCAAACTGCTGGTTACTCTGTTGCCTTTATCATTTTTTGTGAATTAACAGTTGACTTATTTCCCAGAACTTCTCTTATGTATAGCCAAAATACTTTTGGATTCTCTTTCAAATTTTCCACTAACGTTTTCCTTTTAATTCGCTCGTAATGTATAGAGGGGAAAGAATGGGATAGCAATATTTCTAGATTCCAAATGGGCAAAAAAATGACGAAGATAATAGAATCATAATGGGAGATTTTAATGCTGCTGTGCGATCTCATAATGACATGAAAACCACTGGGAAATTTGGTCTAGGAAACAGCAATGATAGGGGAGAACAGCTGGTTGAATTCTGCGATCAACACAATAATATGGTCATCACACATACATTGTTTGAAGTGCTTTGGGGAAGGAGGTGCACTTGGGAAGCACCAGGAAAAATTTAAAGATATCAGATTGATTACATCATTGTTAAACAACGGTTCAGGAATCAAATAAAATCCAGCAACCAAATAAAACCCAGGTCCGGATGTTGACAGTGATCATAAAGTAGCTGTGGCAAAGTGCAACCTAAAGCTCAGAAAAATCAGAAGAGGAGTTTAGAACAAATGGTCACTAGAAAAGCTGGATAAGGAAGAAATATGGAGGAAGTTTGAGGAGAAGTCAAGTAAAATAGCTGAGAAATGGGAAGAAAGAATCAAGTGGAATGAAATGGAATAGTAGAAGTGACAGATAAGTCATGGGTAAGAAGAAATGTGAAGCTTGGAAACCTTGGATGACAGAGGAATTTTGAAAACTAATTGAGAAGAGAAATAAGCTAAGAGCAAAGAAGGATGTAGATGAATACAGGAAAGAAAGCCTCTTGAATATAGTGCATGAATGTTATGAAAATGGGGAGATACCTGAAGACTTGGTCAAAAGCAAAACTATTATGATACCAAAAGCAGGGAATGTATGAACTACAGAACAATTGCTATTCTGTCACATGCTTCCAAGGTTCTATTTTATACAATAGGGAATATGATCAAAAAGAAAGTATAGGAAAATGTTGGATAAGATCAATTTGGCCTCCGGGAAGGTGAGCGAGCAAGAGACGCTATACTGGCATTGCACTTGATCCTAGAGAGAAGGCTAGAAATGAATAGGAAAGTTTTCCTTACATTAGATTGGCAACTTATGTTTGAAACTATGAGGAGAGAAGGAATAGACTAAAAAGACAGGAAGCTCATATTTCAACTCTACCAGAACCAAAGCACTTTTATAGAAGTAAAGGGATGTGAGAAAGAAGCAAAGATTAGAAAAGGAGTCAGACAAGGTGGTCCACTTTCGCCATAACTGTTTAATTTATATATTGAAGAAGCTATGGAGACAATTAAGGAAAAACAAATGGAAGAAAGATATACTGTATTAGGTTTGCAGATGATATTGTGACCCTAGCAGAATCAGCCAAAGATAAGGATAGAATGCTCAAAACCCTATCCACCGCTTTGAATAAATGGAAACTGAAAATTAATGTGAAGGAAACCAAAGCTAGACAGTGTCTAAAAATAGGACAGAACTCCCTGTAAATTTAATGATAGGGGAATCATTGGCAAGCCAAGTAGAAGAGTTCTGCTACAGTGGGAGTGGAATTCCAAGAGACAACAGTTGCACCTCTGGATGGAAAAGAAGGATAGCCTTGGTGAAGAAGGCATATGAAAATAAAAATAATCTTTTAGGAAACAAACACATGAAATTTGAAGTAGAAAATGTTTTGCACAAACGTTTCTTAGAAGGTACATTATTGTATGGATGCAAAACTTGGACATTGGGAATGAGGGAAAAGACTCAGTGGAAATGTGGATTTAGAGAAGAATATCAAGAACAAGATGGACGGACAAGAAAAGCAACATATAAGTATTGAGAGAAATTAAAGAGGAAAGGAATTTAATGAAAGAGATGAGGAAAATTAAATTTGTTGCACATGTTCTCAGAAATAACAACTTCCTAGAAAATGTAATGGAGGGAAAATAAATAGAAAAAAAATGAAGAGGAAGGCCAAGAAAGAAATTTATAGATGATAACTGTGAGAGTAACAACCTGCAATGAACCGCAAAGTATGGCAATGGAGAGAGACCAATGGCTGCAATTGCAAGGCTCCGTCTTTAAAAGATGATGATGAGTCAACGAGATTTTTTCTTTGGCCAAGTTCCTGGGGCCGGAGGTTGATGGCAATGATATCAATGAGCTTGTGGATGAGCACAGCCAGATGCTGACTACCAAAGAGCTTCTGAAGTTGCATTGTGCTTCACTGGAAGAAGTTGTGGAGGAGAGTTTGTCTGAGGAGGAGGTAACAGCCAAGCAAAAATAAATTAGGGCAATACGAGAAATGCTGAAATCATCGGTAATTGTTTCATCATACATTAAAAAGCTCATCCTAATATGACAGTTGTTATGCACGCTACGAATTTATATGATGATAGTGCTGTGGTGCCTTTTCGCTACATTTTGAAGAGTCAGCAGAAACAAATGTTTCTTCGCAGTTTTCTAGCCAAAGGGAATTGGGTATGAATCATAAATAATAAAATTATTTGAATCAGTTTTTATTCTAGAAATATAATTTTATTATCTATTTTCAATAAAAATAAGAAGTCTGTAGAAACAAGTGTCTGTCGACAGGTTTCCTTTAAAAATGAATTATGAATGTATCATAAATATTAGACTAATTATTTTTGTTTTCTATGAATAGAATTTGTATTTTCGTTGATTTTATTCCATGATAGAAGAAAAGGTGAACATGAGCCACAATCATAGATAACGTCTCTAGAGTTTTCTTTGAATAAACCTTACACAAGATTTATTTTTTTGGAATGCAGTGCATTATCATATTTTACATTAATTTATATGGAAAAAATGATTCACTAAACAGGTGTTTCATTTTACGAGAAAGTCTTGGAACGGGTTATGCTTGTATTATGAGGTGCCACTGTATGATGATTTTTTTGCTCTTTCTCTGAATTTCTGATGAATGGCAAATAAAGGATTGATATCTTTATGAATGGTAATGTTGGAATAAAGTCAATGCTTTAGCTGTAATGACTGTATAATCTAAACTCATGAACGGTATTGCTATTTAAGTATTATAATCGCTGAAAAAGGCGATTTAAATGCACAAATTGGGGTTGATGAAATATTTCTTTTGCCTATTCCATTATTCACCAATTCATGTCCATCTGTAGTGTTAAGAAACTTCCTTGAGGGAATATTGGACATTTGATATGTAATATTGCAGTTTATATCCATTTATTATTTTTTGTTATCTTTTGCCTGGCCAAAATTTCCGAGTGGAAAAACAAAATTTTGATGAAATAAACAGAGGAGAGAAAAGAACCAATCACTATTTTTCTCTAAATTTTTAATGTCTAATGTTATTTCTATCTTTTAACACTTCTTGTGTTTTTTAAGTGGTCTTTAAGACACTCTTAGTTTTTGTTTCATTATTGTATATATTTATTTTTACGTGCAATTTAATTTTTGTACCGTGTAAATAAGCATCTCTCTCGTTTGTTGACTGAATGTATCAAAAGGGAAATAAAATTGCATATTGGTGATAAATTTGAACAATGGAAACAAATAATTTGGCAAATAGACTACTTCTGGGAATAAGTTACTTATGTAATATCTAAGGGGAAATAATCATGAAAGAAGTTTTGTTTTCATCAAAGTAAATCAACAAATGTCATGGTTTCAAAGTCATTGACTCAGAATATCTTGTTACAAGCCCATGTCAGAGTCCTTAAGAGTATTGCAGTGTTGTGTGGAGTTCCCACATGTATGAAGCTATGCTCTAAAATATATCACACACCGCTAAATTAAAAAATAAAACTAATGCCCTATGCTATATGCATAAAAAATTAGAATGATTGTATTTAATGATAAGTGGATTACAGAGAAATTCAAGAGAAAAGGATAACTGAAACTTGGATTAACAGTCATTGCTAATTTTTTTATGAAATTATTTTTAATGTAATTTGATTTCAGTCTTTTAA
The DNA here is from genome assembly GCF_022747635.1 of Hetaerina americana. Taxonomy (NCBI): domain Eukaryota; kingdom Metazoa; phylum Arthropoda; class Insecta; order Odonata; family Calopterygidae; genus Hetaerina; species Hetaerina americana. The sequence goes on from NW_027286886.1 coordinate 5,040,447, forward strand.
AAAAAAATGTGGACAAATAATGTTATTAATTATGTGAAAATGAAAGATTTGCATGTACATATAATTTGCAGTGGTAACTTGAAAAATTCACATTTAGAATTCATGAAATTGAAAGCCAAAATATGTTTCTTACTTCAGAAAAAAAAAGTTCTCAGATGTGTTATTAGGGGTATATAAATAAGTTTGTAAATTATTGAATTTGGTGGATTGCTCTCCACCAGCTGAAAGTTATGGCTAATTTCAGAACTTGGTCTGCAACTAAGATGAAGAATCATTTTAATGAATCACATATTGTAAAAATATAGGATTTTTGAGCTTTAACAATAAAATTAATGCTTCGACATAAAATTTATTAAAATTGCATGTTTGGAATTTTTCTAAAATGAAAAGAGTATATCTTTATACTTCTTTCAATTTGGATCTAATATGCTGTACACTCTTCTGTAATCCACCCCCAGGTACACAGATTACCAATTCTAACTGGGCATTCATTCAGGGATCTATACGACTAGCATTTTTTTCCAAACATTTTTTGTTAAAAAATTGAAAATGTTTACAAATTACTTGTGCTAAATTGTTTCTATGATCATAAACAACAATTTTATTTAATTTATCCTTCATTTGCTTTAATGACAGCCTCCATTCTTGGTCTGAAGCATTCACAGGTCTGAAACATTCCGTTTCAATGTGCCACGATTCATATTGACGAATGTCATTTCAATAATGGCTTTCAATGATGCAAGGTCAGGATATCTGGACTCGTTGTTCACACTTTCGACCATGCTCCACTCACATTAGTCTAATGGGTTTAAATCTGGGCTATTAAGAGGCCAGAATTCTATAGACCAAATTATATTGACGTCCTACAACTAAATTTGCACCAAATGACTCATATGGACTGGCACACTCTTCTGCGGGAAAACGTATGGCCTTCCAGATGACAGTTCCCATCTACGGCTTCATTGCATTTGTCAGAAAATGTAAATAAACTTTTGTTGATATTTTCCACTTCATTAAAGAAATGCGGTGGCATGACATCACCCTCACTGGATACAAATCCTAGCATGTCAACATTAGCCAGATATTGTTCTGGAAACAATGGGGACATCTTCAGGGTGTTAGGCGAGTCAGCAGTTATTCGTACAGTTAGTTTTAGGATCTACAGCAAAATTTTGTCTAAAAAAACTGATTCATCCATTAGTATTTTTTTAAGGAAGCCAAAAGCAGGTTGAAATGTTCGACTCACTTTGCCCTAGTGGCTTCAGAAAGCATCTTGTCTTATTTTAATGGTGTGATATTTGTAGCGGAGGTCCTCCTGGATGATTCGATGCACAGTCTCTTCACTCACACCGGCAGCCTATGACCAGTTTTGGATCTATTGCTTTGTAGCCTCAAAAATTAGCCCCAGAATCCATTGGATGACATCGGGCATCCTGACAACATGCTCTTTCCAGCAAGTTTTTCTCGCTGGTGTTGCAAAACTGTCTAGGCTTTTCTGACCCATTATACTTGCGATTACATCATATACCATCAATCTTGGGTACCCAAAAAGCCGAATAATTTCTGTCCTTGAGCAACCAGCATGTACGCTTTCAATAATCATGGCTCTTTAGTTATTCTTGGCATTTTTCCTCAGCATTGCAACCATTTGGAGAGTTATGACTATTCAGTACATGCGTCAAGCTTATTTGAGTGCAAATGGTGATCTCTACATGTGGTATAAAACTGTGGGAATTTCAACTTGAATTTGTTCCGTCTGCGCCCTGTATTTGCTCTTGCTTTGAATCAAATTGCTGTTAAAATAAAAAGCAGTTTCAGAAAATTTTGCAAATTTTAAAGACTGATGAGTGAGTATGATTTACAGCTATCTCAGACTAAAATGAAATAAGCCTGTACTGAAGAGTAAGTTTTATGAAATAAATACAAGGTTCCTAGCTCACAAATTGTGATGAAGGCATATTTTTCTTCATGCTAATGCTGATTTTAGCAATGAGTTAAGATGATAAGGAAATCATATTAACTCCCTTCTCCTTTTTCATATATTGACAGTTATGTCAGAATAATTATTGCTTGATAGGAAAATAATGGGACAAAGGATAAGACAGACTAGCTCAATGGAATAATGATCAAATTTACCCAAGTTTTTTGACATGCTCCCTGCCCAATTTTTTCATATTATGCTGGGATTGGTAATACATGTTGGTGCACTGTGATACATGCATAACAGAGAAAATGGGATAAGGCTCGACTTGGTGGAGCTATATAATGACTAAAAAAGAAATCAATGATCCACTGAATGCATAGTTTTGTACTGCTAACACAATACTACGAGCTAGATGAACATGTTTGAAATACAGGGTTCGTCCGGAAAATAAGTGTACTGACTCCTGGGCTGGGCGCGCCGCTCCAGGCGCGCCCAGCAACGCTCTGACGGGCTGCGATTGGAGGGGGGTATGTTGGCAAGCGACGCTGAAAAAGGCAGTCGGCTCTGAGCCGTGGTGTAGTGAGGAGCTCTGTTAACGCGAACCTCCACGCTTCGACCCACGTCACGGAACGCGATGCCGAAGTTTTTGGAGCAGCGTTATTCCATCAAATTTGCGGTAAAGCTTGGGAAATCGTCTACCGAAACTGTCGGTATGATTAACCAGGCTTACGGGGAGTCAGCCATATCCAGAAACATGATCTTTCGGTGGCACAAGATGTTCGTGGAGGGCAGAGAAGAGGTCGACGACGAGTCTTCGAGAGGTTCCCGATGATGCCTTCGCGGGGGCGTTCCAGGAATGGGAACGCCGCTGGAACAAGTGTATCGACTCACAAGGGTCCTATTTTGAGGAATATTAGCTTAAGATATGTAAAAGTGTAATAAATTTTTTTTCCTGAGCTCAGTACACTTATTTTCCGGACGAACCCTGTACGTGCCTGTATCCATACCCACTCAACTGAAACAGTTAACAGCATTCTAACCAATGCTCTACCTAGTTTCTTTCATAATTTTTGCAGAATAGTCAATTTTTTATGCATAAAGCAGGTCATTGAAAGATGTGTTAAAAAGCTAATACAGGGTTCGTCCGGAAAATAAGTGTACTGAGCTCAGGAAAAAAAATTTATTACACTTTTACATATCTTAAGCTAATATTCCTCAAAATAGGACCCTTGTGAGTCGATACACTTGTTCCAGCGGCGTTCCCATTCCTGGAACGCTCCCGCGAAGGCATCATCGGGACCTCTCGAAGACACGTCGTCACGGCCTCTTTGACGGCGTCCAAAGTCCCGTATCGCGTTCCTTTCAAACTCATCTTTATCTTCGGGAACAGAAAGAAGTCCGGTGGTGCCAAGTCCGGGCTGTAGGGCGGGTGCGGCAGCGTTGCCACGCCGTGCTTGGCCAAAAAGTCCGACACGACAAGCGCGGTGTGAGACGGCGCATTGTCGTGATGCAGCCGCCAGATGTTTTTGATCGCTGGCCGGACGCGGTCGACTCGTGCACTATTGTTTTTGGCACATTACACTGCTCTGCTATCATCCGAACACTAAGACGACGATCAGAGTTCAGTACATCGCGAACTTTTCGCACATTTTCGTCGGTGAGTGTCGTTGATGGGCGTCCAGACCGTGGTTCGTCGTCGACCTCTTCTCTGCCTGGGCGCGCCTGGAGCGGCGGGAAAAAATCAGTACACTTATTTTCCGGACGAACCCTGTATTAGTAGACCCAATTTTCATCTGTGGTTGCAAACCAGCGCAGAAAATCTTCTTGTTTGCTCTTAAAATGGTGAAACATTATTCGAAAATTTCCATTCTAATGCATTTGTGATCCTACATCAAGAGTCATGGCACACAACAAGTAGATATTTCTTATACTTGATTCCACTGCTAAAATTTGATATGCCCATTGAGATGACATCCCTATAGCTATAGCAATTTCTTGGACTTTCAGTTGGTGATTCTCCATGACCATTCAATGTACTTTTGCTATAATTTCTGGGGTAGTGGCACTTTTTGACCATCACGTGGGTCATCATCTAAGCTGTCCTGACCAAATTTCAACTCATTTGTCCACTTGGCAACAGTTGAATATAAAGGAGCAGAGTTCACCACAGCATTCTGAAAGTTGGCGTGAATTTCCCTTAATTTCATGCCTTTCTTTGCAAAGTATTTAATCCCTACTCGCATCTCAATTTTTTCCATCTTCACAAATTACTACATGGGAACAAAAACAGAGAGGCATCCACACCACCGATCTCTTCCCAGACTTAATATGTTTACTTTAAAGGATTACCTATTGCTGCATGGGAAACTCATTGCTCTAATGCTAATATCTGGTGGTGATTCCAAGAGCCTTTCAAACCACCCTTGTATTTCTACTAAGTTGATGGAATTAGGTACCTTATTTCATTCCTTTGGTTCAGTAATAATCAATAATGTTTCCACAATGGTAACTCCTCACTCTTCTACTCTTATAGATTTGGTTGTATCCAACCTACCAAACAAATTGTTATCATGTGACACTATATGTAGCCACCTATCTGACCACTCTGTCTTGATATCGAGATGAAACTTACTGGCTTTCATTTTTCGAAACCTAGATATTTAACCTAACATTTTTATTATTCTGACAACATAATTTCTTCTTTTGGCTAAAGAAACCTTGGGAAATCATATAAACATTCTTGATGTAGATACTAAATTCAGCTCTTTCCTGAACAAGTTCTTAATACTTTTTAATCATGCTTGTCCCCTTAAAAAATTCTAATCATGGAAACAAGAACCTCAAGTTAACTTCTGAGCTGATCAGAATGAATGCTAAATGAACAGAGCTCTTTCTTCAATATAAATTTTCTTACGCCTCCCTTCATGGCAAGTATGACACTTCTGAATGAGTACAGAAATGAGATTAAGGAATTTAAGAAAGATCATTATATCTTTTCATGAAATGATATCTCTTAAGCTGTATGGGGTGACATAAAACAGCAGACAACAGTCCAGACCTGGGTCCAAAGTCTGTAACTTTTCTCTCCAGGAGAGTAGATAAAATGCTTTCTTCTCGAGAATTCTCCAAGCGTAAGTCTGTAACTGAGTGAGATAACTTTTTCAACCGACAGGAAGATCGCTGGCTTAGAGAAGCTGGGATTATGTTATTGGTTCATCTTCAAGAAAGACTTGATATTTTATGTAGTTGAAGTTTAACCAGTACGAATCATGTTGAGATGGCCTGAATAGACTGTAAAATTTGATTTTGAAAACCTAAGTGGATTCTGATTTTGGCCCTGAAATGGTAGTTTGAAAGATGCATGAGAGAGGTAATAATGCTCTGTTGACAAACCCCCTTGTTAAGAACTGATCAAAGAGATAGAGTGCTTCCATTAAATAAGCCTTTGAATGTATTTTATTGAATCGTCATTTGACATATTCTTATATGTGTTTCATATGCATGAGATTGTGAGATTTAAGGCAATATGGTCGGTGTATGTACATTTTATGATTGAATTAGGGAACTGCAGTTTTTTGTCTTGGAAAATGTCCCTGGATTCTACAGATAATGAATAAATGTATTAGTCAACGAAAGGCCCCTGTCCTCAATTATCATGTCACGCCTTATACATGGGAAGGCCCAGAAGTACTTGGCCTGACCTAGAGATGGAAGTAGTTGTTTAAAAAATATCACTGTATTAGAAAGTACACAATCTATAAAGCATATATTTCAAGTTTGAAGACGCTACATTGTTTAGTATTTGTTTGGCAGCCATCAAGTGGGAACGTTTTCAGTGAATTTGTGAAAATGGAAAAATTGGTCATCGTTATGTGATGCCAATCTTTTATTTGAAAGGCCTCAGCTCGACCAATATAAAAGCTGAACTGGATTCTACTCTGGGTGAGTCTGCCCCTTTGTCTACAAAAGTAAAATATTGGGTAGCAGAGTTAAAAGGAGGCCAAATGAGCTGTCAAGACAAGCATCGCATTGGCTGACCAAATGAGGTGATGAATCCAGAAACTGTGAAGAAAATCCACAAAAGTGATACTGGATGATCGTCAACTGAAAGTGCACGAGCTCGCAAAGCAAGTAGGCATTTTAAAAAGTGCGGTACATTACATATTAACTGAAAATTTGGACGTGAGAAAGCTGTGTGCAAGATGGGTGCCGCATTTGCTCAACTCGGGCAAAACTGATGGGTTTTGATAGACCCAGTGATAGTTTTCAAACAACTACTGCCACCTCTAGGTCAGGCAGGGCACTTATGGCACCCTCCCCCCATGTATCCAAAGAAAACAAGTTACAGACTTGGGCCCCAGCAACACCTGCCTTTCATGAAGTTCGATGCGATTCCTATTTCCAAAAATGTAGACATTGACGACTGCATAAACAGTCAATTCTGCTGAGTTGATAACTATACTAGTTAAACAACTTTCAATTGTTAATATTCTTGCCTTATTATTTCTCTAGCCATCAAACTACTTTGAGGTTGAGAAGACCATAAAATGGGTACACGTCCATGCATATATATTTTTTTACTTTATGTTGCCTGGAAAAAGAAATCCAGGTTTTTCCTAGCTCATCGGTACATTGTCACTTCACTCGTGGGAGAAACAGTACAGATTTATTTCAGCAGTCTTCTGCTGTGTCTAAGAAAGGTCCTGTCACTCTGCTTCCCTTGTTTTAAAAAATTGCCAATGAACCCACTGTAAAATTAAAACTTAACTTGAGATGCTGCTGTAATAAAATCGTGTTCGAGTATGGTTGAGTTTGAGAGAACTTGTGATTCTCAGCTGTTTTGCATTTAAGTGTGTAAATGTAGTGTTTCAGTGTATTTTTCTAAATTTTATTGGGTTCAACTTTCTCTTAAGGATGTATTTTTGTTTAATGTCTAATTCTTTTTTTCTGTTTATCTTATGTGTGACCAACAGAACAATAAAAAGTAAATAAACTAGTTGGAGTAATAATCATAATGCTGATATTATCATCATATGCCATACTTATGTCAGGCTTCCCCTGTACTTAAAACACCCACCACTACAGCTGTAAATTTCATTTAGATTACTCTAAACCAGCCAGTTTCGTAAACCTTTGCTGCCATCACTAGTTACTGCCATCACACACCAGTTGCTTATAATAAATGTATTTCCATCTGAAATTCAACCATTTCAGTTGTAGGTAATTAAAGCAAAGTAATGGCATTGGACTGTCTTTTTTATATGCTTGCTGTTTTTGATTTAAGTATATGTTGATATGCATATTTGCTTTAAATGAGAATTATTTTGTATATTTTCAGGAAATCACTTGCTGGAAGAGACCTATATCATGGGCATTGTTATATGGAAGTAGTCCACCACCAGGGCTATATTAAATTTGCTGAAACTATACCTCTGACATCTTTTACTTTCTACTTCTCTGATCGAAAGCCTGATAAAAGTTACCACCTTTAAATGGCTGGAACTCCATAATTGTTAATGAAATCCACTGTTTATGGGAGACAAGAAAAGTAAACATCAGAACTCTGTTGTTCAAAGAAATTGTTCCATAAGTCAATCTATATTGTTGTAAATGGACTCAGTCCACTTTTATAAAAAAAGGGAAAAAAGGGTGTGAAAAAGAGGTAAAGAGTAGGTTGTATTGAAAAGAGAAAAGTTTACTTCAGTTTGCATTTTAACACAAAAAATATATTATGCAGCAGTATCTATTTTTAGAACATGAGCTGCCTTAATTTTATGAATTTAGTCAGCAAGAAGGGCAACTGTATGTTTATCAACTACATTAAAAAATGTTTATTTTTCTTGGTATGAACTTGCCTATTTTGCATTCCCATATGCTCTTAATTGGAGCTCGGGGATAGGAACCACAGTTTTTCATGTAATATGATTGGTATTTAAATACTCCATGAAAAAATGTTTACATGAATGTATTTTATTGGTAGCAGTATAAGTTACGTCTTTTTTAATTATCTTCATTGATGAGCATTGATGCTGGCTTACATATGCAGATTCAATTCCTTGAAAATTGATATAATCACTGATTTCATTATTCCAGTGTTAGTCCATTTCCATTTTCCTGCTAGGTGAAAACATGTTTTTTACATTCACATTACATGGTTGATCTCTATTCATTTGTAAATTTAACTGATTTTCTTTTATTTATTAGTTTTATTGGCTACCTTATAGTAACTTTGTATTCTTTTGGATAATAAATAAACAAATTTTGACATCTAGTTTTCTCTTTATCACAGGCATCTTATGTTGACCATAAAATCTGAAATTGATCAAGATTAGTACCAACAATGTCTCAATGTTTTTATTCCAAAAAATCACAAATTCAAGTGGCAATGAAAAGCACCTCTTGTTAAGAAGTAGCAAAGGCCTTTGTTGTGTTAACACTTATTCTTATCCCATACCTATCATATTGATTTTCCAATGCACTTGGCAGTGAATATAACCCCTTGGTTGACTAGTTAACAAAAGCATACTCATCTACAAACCTGACTGATTTTATGAATTCTGCGTTACTTAAATTCTTATCTGCAGTACTTTTTGTAAATCTTTTGGCATTTAGCCAAATATAAGTATGTTGAAAAGCACATTGACACCTTTTGTCTTAGCCCTCTTTCAAACACTACCCATTCTAACTCTCGATCTTTCACATGCATCTGGGGAGTCTTGAGTCATACAAGTTGTGAATAAGTCACCTATCCCTCCAATTTATTCCTATCTTCTGTTATACATACAATGCTCCACCCTATCAACTCTTATATATGCCTTTTGAAGACTACTAAACCAATACAATTCAGATTTAATTCTCTTGTTTCTCTCCATTAGTGACCACATGACTGCTAATGAATCACACATCTCTTTCTCTCCTGAGCTCACACCTAATATCCTCAAAGTAATCATTTGCCACCTCTTCATCATCGTAATTATATTCTTAACTACTTCTTAAGGAGCATGCAAAATCAAACTTATTGTTCCATAGCCTTCACGTAATGCTTCTCATCTTATCTTGGAATGGGAACTTAGACTGATCTAATGAAATCTTCCTGCCAAATTTGTCCTTCATAAATGCAAAATAATAGCCCATAAAAAGGTTTCCCTCCATATTTACCAAAACATTTTAGTAGTTCTGCTGGGATTTCATCTATTCTGAGCTATATTGGATATCAAATCATTTAATACCCATTTTAACCCACTATCAAGTATGCCTGGACCTAAATAATTCCTGTCTATCTCGCATTTAATTTCCATGTGTAAGCTTATTGTCCTAATATTTTTACCATATATAACCTCCATGTATTCTTTCAATTTCTCTTGAATCTTTTCCTGGTTCCATTAATGATATCCCAATGTATGAGATATATCTTTGATAGTGTGCATGGATTTTCCCTTAATACTTCCTGATAGTGCTTGCCCCTTTGTATTAAGTACAGAATTTCACTGTTCCTATGTACTCTTTCCATATTCTCACCCTGCATTTCCACCATCCGTCATTGGCCTAATTGATTTCATTCCTTGGTATATAAATTACAGATTCAGATGGATGCGGTGGAAGCATTCCATAAATAGAGGCAAAAACTTTCAGTTTTCCTCTAAATAAAGATTTATTTTCGATAAGTTTCGATGTACTACATCATTTTTAAGTGAAGCTTTCAATTTACAGAGTCCAATTTATATACTAAACCTAGGAGGTGGGAAAACCGGGGTGTCCCCATGAGGTGAGAGGGGTTGTGAGAGAGAGGTGAATGGGAAAACCGAAGCTAGTGAGTATGGGAGAAAAACCAGGTAAAGGGGGGGTGGAGATTGAAGGCTTGTAGAGAAAGGATAGAAAAAAGAGTAAAGAGAATCCGATCGGTTGCAATGTGACTATCTTCTCCCCTTATCTGGGGTCTCTTGCGGCATCCATCTCCCCATGGCATGCGGGTAAGGAGGATGGTTTCTCATGAAGTCGACTTGGGTCCATTGGCCAATCGGTCCCTTCCATTGGGGATCCTCCAGCTGCCGACAGTCTATTCACTTCGCGGTAAACAGTTTTGTTCTTCCGCTGGTCTTCAAGATGGTGTTGCTCTGAGGGATGGGATGAGACGGGAAGATGGTGGGGGGGATGGGTGTGTGCCCTTTTGTGTAAAATGAGTAAGGATGGACAGGTGAGAGATGGATCAATTGAATGTTGTTGCAAGTAATGGGGGAGTGAGATCTAAATAATTGTCATTTAATAACTGCTCATTTCAAATCCTGCATTGAATGATTTTTCATTGTACTACGGGGTCTAGTTTCTTCCCTTTCTTCTCGAAGTGTAGTGTTTTGGGGTAGAAGTTTCATTGGTGATCTGTTTCAATTATGTGTTTCACCACCATGGATGTTTCATCTCCTTTCTTCAGGCACCTTCAGTGCTGATATGCTCTGTTTTGGAAGTCTCTGTCTGTTTGGCCCACGTATTTAGCAGAGCAGGAGTCACACGTCAGTTCTTAGACTCCTCTTTTCCGCATCCTCTCCACTTTGTCTTTGGGATTGCTCAATAGTTTGGAGAGATTTAAAAGGGTGTAAAAGGCAAATTTGTATTTATCTTTGGGGAATCTATTGGCCATTATATTTGATAGGTGGTCGAAGGGATTTTGTACCAATGTTGTTTTGGGTAGAGGAAGATGTTTCCGGGATTGAAGATGTTATGCTCTATAAAGCTTTGGTTTTCCTCTCCTTACAGAATAGGTTGTCTATTAGCTTTATACTGTATCTGCTGATAATGGCTAGTTTTTATGGTATCTAGTTCTTTTTCATAGTGCGATGTTGAGGAGTCTGTCTAGCATCAAGTGGAAGCTGGCTAGTTTGTGTGCGATGGGGTGTAGGAAGTCATGTGATATAATTTGGTCAGTGGGTGTGGGCTTCCTGTAAATTGAGAATTGGTAGTTTAATCCCTTTCATTTGATGGTTAGATTGAGGAAGTTGATTGAGGGATTCTGCTCTGGTTCTAAAGTAATTATTTTTCGTCTGCCAAGTTTAAAAATGAAACAAAGATATCTAGTTGCCTATTGGATCCCTTCCAGCAGAAAAGAATGTCATCCACATATCAGAACATTTATATTACATTTTCAGCCAAGTTTTTGGCCAAGTAAAAGATTGTTTTTTCCAGATTATCCATAAACATTTTTGCTAATAGAGGAGGGAACCCATGGCCAGGCTTTTTGGTGATTATGGTTGGAGATGATGTCCGCTATGAGGTGTTTGATTCCAGCAGGTTCTTTGAGAGGAGCCACTTCAAAGTCACGTGCTAGATTTTGAAGGCATCAATGATGGAGGGAACTGATGGGGAAAATTAACATCCTTTGCTGAGAAGTTTCAGCTCGGGGGGGGCCAAATTTTTCTTCAGATAGGTTGGTTACCCTAAGGTAGAACTTGGGTTCAATTCCTGGAATATTAATTGGTGGTTTGGGATTCTTTGTTAGGTTCACTAGTTTACGACAGATCACTTCCAGTTTCTTCTTTGTGGTGTCTTGCACTAGAGATCTCACTCAGTCATACAGTGACAAGGATTCTGCATGATATAGATGGAAAGTGAGTTCAGAGTGTAGAATGAAGAGATAATGGAATATGGCTTCTCTTCTGCTGTACCAGGTTTTAAGTTCCTTGCTCACCTCCAGGCATTCTTTGGATCTCACAGTGAAATGGGCTGTTGACTTACTTTTGGTCTTGAAATTTGGTCGTGTGCTTAGGTTTAATTCCCATTTTTAAACATTTGCTGTTGGGGTTGACGATCCAGCACTTGATGGAAAGCTTAGGATATAATTTAACGATATAATTACAATGGACGCTTCAAGGGACTCCAGATAAGAGGAGAAGACCATCTCATTTGCCACTGACTGGATTCCTTTGTCTAACCTTCCTCTACCAACCTTCAATCTCCACCCCCCCTTTACCTGGTTTTCTTCCAATCCTCAATGGCTTCAGTTTTTCAACTCTCCTACCCCCTCCCAGCACGTGGGGACACCCTGGTATCCCCACCTCCTATGTTTAGTATACATATTGAACTGTAAATTGAAAGCTTCACTTGAAAATGATGTAGTACATCGAAAATAGTTAAAAATAAAGCTTTATTAGGTGGAAAATTGCAAGAGTTTTTGTCTCTGTTATTCATTCCTTAGGTTATTATTTATATGTTTGTCCTTTTTTCTACCAAATTCTGTCAGCTACAATCTGCCATTACCTTCTGCTATCCTAATCATGTAGTCGGTAAAGCATGTTTCCTTGTCGATTTTCATATCAATTGTGCGTATAGTTTTGTTTGCAGCTTTCAATAATGCTTTTATGATATGTTCCAATTTTTCTTGTACTGCACCCATCTCCTTGTCCTCAACCATAATTTCGAGCACTACCTCTGGTACATGGATGAGCTAGTTAATTCTTTTATATATATTCCAATTTTCTTGGTGTCTTTCCTGTTTTACCCTGTTGTATCAGACATTACTTTTCATGAATACTAAATTAAGAAGAATCAGCATCTTCTTCCAGGAAACAGTGTGAATTGCTGATGCTGTTTCTAAATTTGCTCCTAACCATAGCCAGGCCTAACTGATATATCTGAATACTGGACACTTTCCACATATGCAGACCTCTATCGTGATGTCAATCCAAGAATTCACTTTAGTTAAACCCTCCTTCCTGCTGAACTCTTTTGCTTTCTCTCATCAGGTACCTAAACCATACCACCCAACCACACTCCTCTCCTTTCACCCACCACAGCATTCCTGTTACACAATTACACCCTCTAAATGATTGTACACCATTTCTTCCTTCCTATGATTCCTTGTTAGCATGCAAACCTGAATAATGACTGTGCTGGTTCAGTTTTTACTTCTAATAATAATATTCTATCGCTCCCCTACTCAATGTCTACCGATTCTTCCTCACTCTCTTTAGTAATATTGTCAAGACTTGCTGGCTCTCTTCCCCTCCACTGTTTATGACTGTCATTATTGCTTCCATAACCCCTTCTATCTCACCTCACCAGCCCTAAACTTGATTCCCTAGTTCATATTTTGTAATTACCCTTTTCTCAACATCATTATAATATTCTAAGTCCTTATTCAAACTGGTTTGGTTCTCTTCTGCACCACCTTCACTACTTCTGTCAATTTTTCTTTGCAAGGATTTTGTGTGATGACGAATATAGAAGCCTTACAACTTCCACTGCCAATTATGACAACGCACAGTGGTATCAGCATTAGCCTACTCTTAACCACAGGTGCCAAGGGATCCAAAGCCTAATGCTCTATCCAATGGATGGCATACTCACTCAAAGTACTCTCCACAAAGCACCACAAGTAGGGCTCAGGATACCATTGAAAAACATCTGCCATCTACAGGATTTAAACCTGGACTCTCCTGATGGGAAGCCAGTATGTTAGCCACCGCAACATCCTGATCCCCTAGATCTTGCTTCTTAGAATGTTAACCAAAAAAAAATAGTTTTAGGTAAAATATTGAGAACCACACAAATTCCAAAAATTCAATATCACTGCTGCTAAATCATTTCCAGTTGATTTCACTTTCCTCATACACAATGTCATCTCCACTTCCATTTGGCTCATTGCTAATTCTACAGTTTAAAAGTAGAATTAGTTTTAAGAGAGGTGACCGATGGCTGAGGTCATTTGCACCATAAGAGAGTGATGGAAAAGTAGAACGGGTGTAGAGACATTGGGCATTGGCATTAGCCTCCTCCTAACGAAAGGTGCCAAGGGGTCCGCAGCTTAACATCCCATCCAACTGAAGGCATACTCACTTAAAGTGCTCTTCACAAAGCATCTCAAATAGGGATGGGATTACCACTGAAAAAGACTTGCTGTCTCCAGGAATCAAACCCAGGCCCTCCAGGGGGGAAGCTAGTGCACTAGACATTGCACCATCTTGATCACCAGGATTCTACAGCTATAACACACAATGTTGATATACATTACAATACATTGAGTGTAATTAGTGTTTGGTGGTTGAAAGATAATACTGAAAAAAGTCCCACCATCATAGAATGAAGATATCACATCCAAATTATCAGACTCAGCCTTTGCACCAACGGTTAAGATCAAAATGTCATGATGATTGTTGCTTGCTACCACTCAATTTAGGCCACTGATTGACAAATCAGCCTTTAATGATGGGATATTGGCTTGTGACAAAGGCTAAACTAGCCAAAAATATTATCTTTACAAATGGGCATATATAAACGGAAATGTTGTTTAATTAATAATATAATCTCATGATGGTTTCACATGCAACTAAAGTGGTAGTTTAAATCATCAATTAAAGGATGGAGAGGAACCCTAATGATTACTTCAGGGAAATCAGCTTCGGTTTAGGAAAACGAGATGTACATGTGATACCATTGCAGTCATGGGGTCACTAATAGAAAGGAAGATATTGTTCTACCAGGATATATTTGTATTCTTTGAGAAGATGTTTGATTGATCGAATTGGGGAGAAAGTATTAAAGAAGAGAGTGTAATGAATGTAATAGAGAAGACAGGAGTAGATTGCTGGGTTAGGTAACCCATTCATAACCTGCACAGTTCTCAGACTGCTCAGGTCCATGCAGGGAATGAATATTCAAGACAGGTGTGGCTAGGAAGGGGAATAATTAGAGCTGTCCATATCACCCATTCTTTGCTAAATGCTAAGATGGTCAACATAGTAGGGGCATTTAAGAGGAAGAAGAATTGTATTAGGCAAAGTAGCTTTCACAATGAGGAAGAAGTTGATGACTGGGATGTTGATTAAGGAGATGATAAAAAGATTAGAGGACAAGTTTGATACGGGTAGGAGCATTGCACAACACAGAAAAATGGTTAATGAAACAATAAGATAGGCTCTTGAAATGTGTAGATGAGGATGAGAAAAGTAAAATGGAGAGAGAGAAAAAAAAGAAGTCATGAATTGTCAAGCAGAGCCATGTTCATTAAATCGCACATACCCCAAGTACTGAGAAAATAGACAAAGTAAAATACAGAAAGAACTCTTTTCACAGAATCAACATCATGGTGTTCTGCATTTAGAAAGAGATATTACCTGCGTATGAGAATTAAAGTTAAAATAGCAATAACATGGCAACAGAATATGAAGACTGAACTATTAAGTTGCATTAATTAGTCATTAACACAAGAAAATGACAAAATTTTGAACTTTCACAAATAGGAAACTTAAATGAGGTCTCATATGCCCAATGCACTCCCAAGCAAAAAGTGAATTCCAAAAGTGTAATTTTTAAAACTTGAGAACAAATAATACACAGTTGTGTTACCTTGCTGTGCTGACGAGACAAAATTTCTGCCTCATTTGATTTTCAAGAGGAGAATTCTGCCCAAGGAAAAACTGCATACAGGTGTGTTTGTGCACATTTATCCTTGGGGATGAAATTGTGAACAGACAATGTGTGGTCTGTGTCCTGAAATCTGCCTTGCTAGTATGGGATCAGTTTTGGAGCCACCAAACGGAAGCTGTGAAAAATAATATCATCCTCCTGAAAACTCAAATAACTGCAATTCCAGATGGCCTCACAAGCTAGCTTCAAAATCTAAAGGCTTGCATTAATCAACTATTTAAAGGATTCATGAAGGAAAAATAGAATTAGATGCAGTCTAACTGACATTGAAGAGAATTTTAGTAACTTGGAGCAAATTTTTGTGGGGTCATTTTACAGACCTGACAAAAAAGAAGAATGTCCCCCCTTAGGGGCCCATTAGCATCCCCTGAAAGAATAAAACAAGATGCTCAACAGGGCATTTTCTTGGCAACTGCTTTCAATACAGGTTGCCATCTTCAGGAGGAAGATGAGGTTAATTGTACTGTAACCAGTTACAATTACATAACCTATATTGTCAAGCACTGTTGCTTCCTTCCAAAGCCCTATTACATCTCCACCAATTCAAGCCTCAAACTATTTCTTCTGTTTTGTTTATGGCACAGCACCAAAACAGGTATTTTCATACCCACAATAAAATGAAAAAATCCAGCAGGAGGAATGTTTAGATCCCATTAAGCTTGCCATATGAGTTGCAGTCTTTGTGGAATACAACCATGGTAATACTATCACAAATATCAAAATAAAAGAAAAAATAAGGAAAATTGCAAGAGTAGTGATTAAATTGTATTGGGCCCACAAATTAAAAACAAATACATCTGACCAAGAGTAATATAATAATCACCCAACAGGATGATAGGTGATACCCTTTGAAATTTCAAGAAAAAATAAAGGTAATAATCATGGACTGGCAAATGCCATGAAATCATACTTTGGAACTAGGTCTGGCTCTCACCAAAACCATGTTGCCAACTTCTGCCTTCGATGGTAATTGATAAAATACCAGGGCTAAGCATGAGGCCTAAGCTAATTTTGAAATGAAAAAATATTATCTACACTTGACAAACTGCAGTTGGTACTCTGCAATAAAGTTGATTTACCACCATTACTCATTCACAGGAGGATCAACTGTTTTTAATAGTGTAAATTCTCTTACAGCTGATCAGGGTTTTTCAACACTTGAATACCTTCACCTGGACAGACCTGGGCTAAATTCCATTGGACCCTAGATTCCAAGTTTAATGCATCATCATCTTTGCCAAAAAAAAACACAAAACTTATTACAATAGTCAAAACTGCACGTTTTTATTCATTTTTATCAAAAGGAATCTCTTGATCTATTCATTAGACCTGCTTTGGACAAAAGCTGAAATCGCTATACCAAGAAACAGAAAGATTATTTTTAATAAGGGGATGAAGTTCATTGTGATATTTATTAGACTGATGGAAACTTGATTAGATTTTTAGAAACTCTTTAAGTTGTTTCAATTATAAATATCACATTTCTTACAGGATTTCAAAAAATACATTGTCAATAGTAATGTAGAAAACCTATATTTAAATTTTTACAGATGAGAAATTATTGCCAAAATGTACCATTTCATGGAAATTATTTTTCTTGAACAACAGGCACTTGCGTCTTATTCATGTGTATTAGGCCAATGTGGCTCGTCTCTTCTTCTGGCTATGCGTGCCACGAAACGCACTGTTCTTATCCTTAATGATTTTGTATGATTCCTTTACTACTATCCTTTCCTCTGTGGGTCTTGTCTATTTCTCCTTTGGTGGGTGAAACAGCTCCCTAACGCCATCTCTTGGCCAAAGAATTGGGGCACTTGGTTGCATAAAGCATCGCAGGTCTCAGTGTAAATTACGTTTCCTGGATAGCTCAAGTGCTTAAGAGCCTCCGCCCAGCAAGTGGAATGATCCGGAGTTCATATCCCGGCCTAGGAAATATTTTTACATTCGTGATCTGCTGGAATCCGCCTTCCCTACCTCTCCTTTGTTCGTCCTTTATGTGTGTTCCTATCCCTTTTCCTTATATCTGTATGTATATATATTATATATATATATATATATATATATATATATATATATATATATATATATATATATATATATATATATATATATATGGTGGGTCTTTAAGTCCAGGGAATAGAGCGTTGGACTACAGACCAGAGGGTCCGGGGTTCGATTCCCGGGCAAGGCACTCTGGGCACCTGCAGCTCCACCCAAGCTAAAGTGATTTTTCGGGTACCAGGTCTTCCTGGGAAACCATAACCAGCAGAGGGAAAGGAAGTGGCCCCCCTACCCTGATGTGTGAATTTCACATGCCGTCGGACTTAGTACTGGGTAGAACTCTACCATCACCTACCAAACCGAACTTTGGGTTGATTACTGTGTTTATGGTATACATATATATATATATATATATATATATATATATATATATATATATATATATATATATATATATATATATATATATATATATATATATATATATATATGTGTATATATATATATATATATATATATATATGTATATATACATATATATATATATATATATATATATATATATATATATATATTGATATATACATACATATATATATATATATATATATATACACATATATTATATATATATATATTATTATTATTATAAGGTAATCTACCGGTTAAGGTAGGTTTTTCGATGGATACATCTATTAAATAAATATCTTAAGACTCCTAACAAAACACAAAAACCCATCATCCTACTCTACATCAGGTCCCTCTTCATTTCTGATTACTTTCTTCCTTCCTTTATCCCATCCAACATTCCTATCCTGTTCCTTCCCTTTCCTCGTTTGCCTAACATTCTCCCATCTATTACAGTCTTCAACATCCCACTGCCAGTCAATACCCCCTTCATCCACTTTTCCTGCCTCCATAGGATTTCTCCCAACAAACCCCTCTCTTCACCCACCATACCAAGTACTTCTTCATTTGTTTTCTTCTCGGTCCATTTCACCTTCTCCATTCTTCTCCACACCCACATTTCAAAAGCCTCCAGTCTACGTCTATCCTCCTACTTCAATGACCACGTTTCCGCGCCGTACATACCTACGCTCCATATCAAAGTTTTTACGAGTCTTTTGTTAACATCCTTACTCAACGTCCCTGTCATCAACACCCTCCTCCGTGTAAAAGCCTCTTTGCCTAGAGAATTCTTCTGTTTACGACCATAATCAAGCACATCGATCAGAGAAGGTTAACCTGAATGTGGATTGAGAAGAATCAGCAAGCTTCTTAGGAAAGGTAGAATAAGAATAAGGTTCTTTAGAAGAAAATTGGGAACACGCTCGGAAAGGCCTTTGGATGGCCAGAAAATAGTCGAAAGTAACAATACAAATGAACTTGAGAATAATTATAACATAATATGAGCCATGGAAAAGGGAATGAAAAGTTTAATATGAGAACAAGGTCTGGTAGAAGAATGAATAAATTTTTGAGTAGCTAACTTAAACATTGAACAAATGGAGAAATAGCTGCATGATAGATGACGCTGTGGGAATGTATTAAATGTGTACTGAGATGGGTTGAGGTATTCCGGACTGATAGACTAAAACTCTTCCCCGAGGAAGGGAAACATATTGCACAAGCACGGAACAGGTATTTCAATTTAACCATGGAAGATGCAAGATGATCGAGTGGTTTTAATCGCAAGGATTGTTTGGGCAGCGGCGGAGACATTGATTGGATATACTATATACATTACGATACCTGAGGAACCGGCTGGTCTAAATTCAATATGAAATAATGAGAAACGTCTGAGGCAAGAGTGTCCAGGAATAATGTTCTAAACTAAATAAAATCTTAGGAATATGTTGGTAAAAGTGTTTGCTTCGGAGATTTTAAAGTGCCACTAACAGAGGATTTCGGGTTGTCAGAATAGAGTCAGTTACTCTAACAAATGAGGAGAAGCTGCTCTATGTTGGGTGTCTTAGTCGTAATAAGTTACGTTTTATATGACTCTAAAAAAGTTCTCAGGATCATGAACTGATTGGCAGGAGAGCTTAGAAAATTACTACACACCGCTTCTGTAGATCCATGCTGCCATTATTTATGAGGTGGAGGAAATGGTTCACTACTTGGTTGGAAGAAAAAAAAAGGTGTAAAAGAGAACTGGAGGTGGTTGGGCCAAATAATTGACGTTCTATATAGAACATTCTCAGATTATCTTGGGTTTAAACTACATAATCCTAGCTGGGGTCTCTGTCGTTTAATCACAAAAAGTCAACTACATCGAAAACAATGATTCCGAAGTTTTTGTACAACCTTCTCTGGTATATAATTGGATTTAATGTAACATGCCTCATAGGATCGTCTTAGATTCACGTTGAAGTACAGCAGCTTTACTTCCTGATTATTTATGATACATGCCTTGTTCATAAATGAGCACACCCATGCATGTCCTGTGTATCCGAAGTCAATGAATTGTACACGAGAAAGGATACTTCAACTTGTGAGGAAACATTCAGAATTCTTTGCTGCCATTTACAAAGGCCACATAGCTCGACCAATT
The DNA here is from genome assembly GCF_022747635.1 of Hetaerina americana. NCBI lineage: Eukaryota > Metazoa > Arthropoda > Insecta > Odonata > Calopterygidae > Hetaerina > Hetaerina americana. The sequence goes on from NW_027286886.1 coordinate 5,060,342, forward strand.
TTATTCAAATGTCGGCGTTTTATCCTCACTGTCATAATTAGTAAAATAGCCGCGAACTGCAGCATTTCCGGGGAGACTCAACATCAATCAACCTTAATCGAGACCTTAGTTTAGCACGACAGGGATTGTCGCAAAATCAGTAGAGGGCAGACTCATAATCTAACTACAGAGAGCGAGATCTTAGTTTAGCATAAAAGTGAACATCCAGAAACATTTTTTCACGTGGAGAACTGGCATACTTTCTGTTTCGTAGGGAAATATTGAAATTTGGGCTTTCGATGATTTTTTATGGATTGATATCTGCTAATATTAATCGCTTTGGTTAGCAATGCGCAAATGAATCGAATAAAAATTCAAAACAAAGAAGGTATCGCATGTCGAAGCTTTCGATACGAACGATATTGAACCGTGTTATTTTAAACCTCTAGTTCAGTGACAAATCCAGCTCCAAAGAGCTAGAAAAATATACGTCGTTCACATAATATATCACGAACTTGATAGAATTCTGTTGCACAGATAAAATTTAATGTGTACCATGCATCAAATGTGCGCAGGTATCAGAGCCACGACAGGTTCTCATTCTAAATAATAAATGAAAAGGACTCATGCGACCAGGCGATCAAGGTGGGTTATTTATTTCACGGAAATTTGAGAGCATAAGAGAAATGTATGCATGCAGAAAATCTCTTCGGTCCTAAAACGTTTATTTATATTTTTGTGTACTTACCCGTTTCTTTAGTTATGAGATATACCACCCTGAGAATGCGAGCCCAAGAGCGACTGTGATATTTTTTTCCCTCCCCTCGACTTTGTGTGTGAAGGAAGATATTGTGAGAGTGAAGACTTATAGTTGGTGAGAATGTCATGGATGATGTCCACAAATGATGACTGTAGCGGATGAATCATATAATAGAACATTATTTCTACCCTATGGGAAGAGTTGCATAGTGTTATATCTTCTTGAGTGGAACATTTATGTGCCATGTATTTTCCCACCCTATTTTATGAGAATGAGTTTTAATACAACACAAGCCTGCCTAAATTATGAGCGGTGATCTTTGGAGAAATAGATCGAAGTAAGAAAAAAATCCTACTTTTATTTCACGGAAGGTGTTTCACGTTGTCGAAGTGACGCAAAGTTTAATCGGATATAAATTTTTATTCCGACGTTTCCATTTGCTTAAAAAATGCATTATTTTCATTCAACCAATGTAAAAAATTCACCGTCGAATATTCACATAATTTGAAATAATGGACTCGGCTGCTGGGAGTAGTTTCCTTTGATAATTTATGTTGCTTCTGGGAATAAACATACACCGCGTATCATTGTTGCCATTGAAGCCTTCTGGCACACTGCTTAGTTGATTGACCTGCCCCAAGCTTTGTCCCTTCGGTATATCCCGTAAATATTAAACTTCGTAATTGGTTGGTGTCGGTAATTGACTATAAATACTAAGTGCACATCGTCCAGATGGCATGCATTTTAGCCCACTGTTTTTTTTTAATGTCGTGCAAACAAATGCAATGTTAAGTTGACAGCATTTCATACTTAAACGTTCAGTTGAAGACTTGCTCATACTTTGATTCCTTTTCATTAATACTCCCTTAGAAATTGTAGCATGTGTTGGTCACCTTTCCAAAAACAATTAAAATGTGATTAGTCACCTTGGCTTCAAATTTAAAGGGTCCAAAGTTACCAAACCAAGTAATTGATTTCAAGTACATGATCTCCACCTAAGGGATCCAAGCAACTGGTTGCTTCTTCAAAGACATGCTCCCCGACAGAGAGAATTGAACCGCTCACATTGCCCTGCCCAACACTGCAAATTCATGCAGGCCACTGAGTGGTTATTATAAGTTGACTTGTTGAGGAGGACTCCCTGATTTAAAAGGCAATTGTCACTGTAACCCCAGCACTTCATAAACCTTGGCTTTCTTTTATTCTGTGAATCGATTAATTGGTACTTGACAAAGTTCCATCAACTGTTTTAAATGCTGCCACGGGATAGAATTAAATTGAACACGAGGTCAAAGGACCAAATTTGTTTATCCCTAATATGTTTATCAATTAGACAGCAATGTTCTCTGTTCATTAAATGAGCAATACATTACATTACTTTCTACTGCCAAAGACTGTTAGCGTAGGAGCACATTATTTGACATATTGGAGGATTAACTGGTCTGTGATTAGGAAAAATGATGAATATGTACGAGGGTCATCCGGAAAGTAGTACCCGTTCGTGCCGCATATGAAGTGCTGACGACGCGAGTAGCCGCTGGACGAGGTCAGATAGCTTCAGTGGCTTGTCTGCCTTCTCTGAGCCAAGTTGCGTGACGCTAGCATTGCCTGTGTTGTTTCTGTGATTGTTTACAATGTTTAAAAAAATTGAGAACGCCGCCAGTTGTGAAGTGAGGGCAGTGATTAAATTCCTCAATGCAAGAAACGTTCGCCCATGTGATATTCATCGCCAATTAAAGGAGGTGTATGGAGACAATGTAATGGACGAGTCGTCTGTTCGGCGGTGGTGTCGCAACTTCAACATGGGGAGGGGGAACACACACGACGATGAGCGTTCGGAGAGACCGTCTGTCATTACAGACCAACTGGTGAGCTCAGTTGACGAATTCGTGAGGAACGATCGGCGCGTCACAATTGATGACATCTGTGAGCATTTTCCCAATGTTTCTCGAACAATTGTTCATGAAATTGTTAAACACCATCTGCATTATGCAAAAATTTGTGCAAGATGGGTCCCTCGCGTATCTCAATGAGCTGGCGGCGAAGGACTATGCAGCAGGAATACAGAAACTTGTCACACGTTATGACAAATGCCTTAATTTGCTTGGAGATTATGTTGAGAAGTAGTTTAAAGTATCCTCTTTCAAATAAAATTTTTTATGTTTGTTAATATTTACTTTTGTGTCTTTATTTCACGAACGGGTACTACTTTCCGGATGACCCTCGTATTTCCCAAGCTATAGCAAGGTAGTTGCTTCCTCTGTTTAGCCTGTATTACCTACTAAACAATGGTTCTGTTGCATTATGCCCTGAGAGTGAATCCATCACAGATTTTCACATATTATTTATCAACACATGGCAACAAATGGTCTTTGATGATTTTTATTTTCCTTGGAATAGACGTGCACCTGACATCATTGTTGTCATTGAAGCCATCTTGCAAACTGCTCAGTAGATTGACCCTCTCCAAGCTTTGTTCCTGTACTTAATCCAGGAGATATTATTCTTTGCAAGAGTTTGTTGTTAGTTATGATAGTTAGCTGTGATATTTTTTTCCCTCCCCTTGACTTTGTGTTTGAAGGAGGACACAGTAATACTGGGAGCAAGACGGAGTCTGTGGGAATGTAATGGAAGGTCTGAAAATAACGACTGCATTTTTCCAAGTGGAGGAATCAATCAAATAGAACATCATTTGTACCCTTGGGAAGATTTGCGGAGCGTAATATCTTCGGGAGTGGAACATTTGTGTGTCATGTAATGGCCCACCACAATTTAGTAAAATCAGTCGGAATGAAAAACAACCCTGTCGAAGTAACGAGAGGTGTTCTTTAGAGAAATAAATGGATGTAAAGAAAAAATCCATCTACTGTTATTTCATAAGAGGTGTTTCACGTTTTTTGGGTAATGCAAAATTAATGCAGATAAAAATAATTATTTTTACGTTTCTATTTCTTTAACAGCTGCATTATTTTTATTTAAGCCAGGAAGAAATTCAGCATCGTATATTCACTTAATTTCAAATAAGGGGTGCGGCTGCTGAGAGTAAAGTACCTTTGGTAATAAATGTTGCTTTTGGTTATAAACGTTCACCTCATATCATTGTTGTCATTGAAGCCTTCCGGTACAGTAATCTATGATTGACCTGCCCCAAGCCTTGTTCGTGGTCTATATCCAGGAAATATTAAATTTTGCCATTGGTTGGTATCGGTAATTGACTAGAAACACTTCCAATGGCTCATAGTCCAGATGGCATGCATGGTTGATCGGAGGTTATTTTTGTTGGTGTGAAAACAAATGTAATGTTAAGTTGACACCATTTCATATTTGCACCTTCGGTCGAAGACTTGCACACACTTTGATTCCTTTTCATGAATACTCCCTGAGAACTTGTGTTATGTGTTAGTCGCCTTCACAACAACAACCAAAATCTGAATAGTCATCATGGCTGCGAATTTAAGAATACAGTTTCCTATAAGTCATTGGATTGTTGATGGGAAAACGAATTGCAATATATCATAAAAAGTAGTGTAAAACATTCACATCATGTTAACCATGCAATGCCCAGGCAGTTAATACACGAATGAGTGTTAAAGGTACCATACGTAACCTTAACAATGGTTTAAGTGTAAAAATAATGCTAATTTAATATATTCAAGGCAAATTTTCATTAGCTATCCCGTGGAAAAAGTTAAGGACCAAATGGTCTAAAGTTTCAAAACAAAGTAATTAATTCCAAGTATGTGATCTTCACTTAAGCGAGCCGAGTTACTGGTTCTCTCTCCAAGAAGAGCTCCCTGACAGAAGGAATTGCACGGCTCACATTGCCTTGCCCCCCACTGCAAATTCATGCATGCCACCAACTGGGTTCTCCAAGATCCACTTTGTAACATATAGCTTTCTTTCATTCTGTGAATCGATTAATTGGTACTTGAAAAAGTTCCGTCAACTTTTTAAAAATACTGCAACAGGTTAGAATGAAACCAAACAGGAGCTCATGGGACTCAGTTTGTTTTTCCTTAATAAGTTTTTCAAATAGACAGCAATGGTCTCTGTTCACTAAACAGGCAATACATGACTTTACTCTCTGATGCCAAAGGCTTTAGACCTGCCAATGGCGGAGAACATGGTTTGACATATTGGAGGGATAAACGAACTGTGATTACAAAAAAATAATCAATAGGCATTTCCCAAACTGTAGTTGGGCACTTCTACTTTTGCTTAGCTTGCAGTACCTTTTAAACTATTGTTCTGTTCCATTATGCCCAGAGGATGAGTCCACCACAGATTTCCACTCATGGTTAACTGACACATGGCAACAAATGGGCATTTACCTACATAAAATTATTTTAGTTATATTACTTTTTATTTTTTTATCACACACCATGTTACTTCAGTTTGTTGAAAAAAATTCATTTCCACAGTGCTCATTTGCCCTACTTTTTGCAAGGTAAGTAAGTGATACATGCCCAGGTGTCATCAGAGGAAATACTTAAGATTTTAAAAATGAATATGTGAATCAAGAAATATTGCCCTTATCCAGCCATTAGCCTAAAGCAGGCACCTGACACTATAATCGCATAGACACGAATGCTTTGCATTGAGATTAATTGAGGAACTAAGTTATGCGAGGAAGTTTTCCCAAGGAGGACAGATTAAATGACAAGTTTGTTGAAAAATGATTTTGGCTATATCATAAATGAAGTGAAGCTTTTCCAGCTATGTAACTTAGCCATGAAACCTCTTTGGACTGCTAATATTAGACATTATTCAGATCATGAGACAAGAAGTTAGGCGTAGTAGAAAAAATCAGGAGAGGGGAGGATATTTAGATTCAGAACATTACTGCAGGTAAAGTAGCATTAACATTTTTTAAATATACAAGGACAGTAGGCAGGCACGGAAGGGGGAAAAATATGTTTTGCAAATTGAACAATGTGAGATTTGATGTGTGCATCTAGAATATTTTTTATGGTTACATATTATGGTGTGGAACCTCTTGTGATTATTTGGTTGAGGTTAGTAATGGTGGTTATGACTGATTCATGGAGAATCATGACATATGATACACCTAGTGTTGACAATTATGACCCTTCTATGTCATCGCTGTGCATTGGTCTTTCATGATTAATGCATCATTATTCCAAAGAGTTTATTTTTTTGAGCAACATTTCACCATTGGTTTGGAGATTATAAGAATATGAATAATGTAATATGCCCTCCTGTTAACTCGATAATTCCAGAAAATATTGGTTTAGAACAAACTTTTTTGAATGTATGGAACTTATCTAAATGCGGCAGTGCATTTACCAATATGTGACATTTCCCTTTCTTAAAAAATAATGTTTAACAACATTTATGAAATGGAATGGATAATTTCATTACATGGAAAATATGTGTAGCAATCCATCATAATATAATCAAATATATGGATCAGAGAAGGTTAACTGGAACGGCAAATAAGTTGAATCAGGAAGCTCTACTAGAGAACAAGAGGGAGAATAGGGTACTTTGGAAGGAAAGTAGGAACATGGAAGAAAAGGCATTTGGATGGCCAGAAAATAGAATAAAGTGCCTGTACAAATGAAAATGGGAATAACTAGAAGATAATATCAGCCATGGACAAAAGAAGGAAAGGTGCAATATAAGTACAAAGTCAGGTAGAAGAATGCATAAAGTTTTGTTTACTTAATTAAAACATGTAACAACTGGGGAAATGGCTGCGTGATGGATGAAGCTGTTCGAGGATATTGGCATGCAGCGTGGCCCGCAGTTCTTTACTTTTGATGATGTGAAAATAAATGCAATGTTAAGTTGGCAGTATTTCATATTTGAATCTTCGGTTGAAGACTTGCACAAACTTTGATTCCTTTTCATGAATAATCCCTGAGCACTTGTATTATGTGTTAATCACTCTTAACCCTTTGTACTCAGGTGCTTTTTTTCTCAATTGCCTTAGTCTACTCGGGATTCAATTTTTTAAATACCCCAAATTTACTAAGCGCGGCACTAGAATGAAAAACTGGAGTTTCTTTTCATACAAACTTATTTATTTGGATTTTTTGACATAATTATTGATAAATTTATTGATAAACCATGATTTAAACTCTATAATTTTTCATGGTATGATATTTTTGGAAGCATTCACCAACATGAAGACCTGGTTTACATTCACATGTCTCAAAGATATATATCGTCAATCTTCTTCCACCTTTGATTTTTCAGTCAGAGCAAACTGCACAATCTTTATGTTTTTTGTTAGGGTGAGGTGTGATTATATGAAGTTTTCCATCTAAAAGTTGCTCTATGTTTGTGGATGGTAATCTAACCCTGGAAGTTTTTGTACCATCTCGGAATTCTCCAAGAGATCATTGCTGTCTATTTGATAAACATATTAGGGATAAACAAATGTAGTCCTTTGACCTTGTTTTCAATTTCATTCTAACCTGTTGCAGCATTTTAAAACAGTTGATGAAACTTTTTCAAGTACCAATTGATTGATTCACAGAATGAAAGAAAGCTAAGTTTTATGAAGTGCTCCAGTTACAGGGACTAATGCTATTTAAGTCAGGGGGTCTTCCTCAATAACCCATCTTATAGAACCCAGTTGGTGGCATGCATGAATTTGCACTATTTGTTAAGGCCGTGTGCCGTGTAATTCTTTCTGTCAGGGAGCGCTTCTTGGAGAAAGCAACCAGTTGCTTGGACCCCTTAGGTGAAGATCATATACTTGAATTCAATTTCTTTGTTTGGTAACTTTGCAATTTAAATTTGCAGCCATGATTATTATTCACATTTTGGTGGTTTTTAAACATCATCTCTATATTATGGGAAGAGGTCAGTGTGTTATGTCTTCGGGAGTGGAACTTTTATGTGACAATAATTGGCCTACCACATTTTTGCCAATTTAATTTGCCTACCACTTAATTTAAAATAATGGACTCAGCTGAGAGTAGTGCCTTTGAAAATTAATATTGCTCCCAGGAATAAACATTCATCTCATATCATTGGTGTCATTGAAGCCTTAAGGCACACTGCTCAGTTGATTGACCCACCACAAGTTTTGTTCCTGTTCTATATCCAGTAAATATTAAACTACATAATTGGTTGGTATCAGTAATTGACTAGAAACACATCCAATTGAACATAGTCCAGATGGCATGTATGGTGGCAGGTTTTTTTGATGTATTTTAAACAAATGCTATGTTAATTTGACAGCATTTCATATTTGTACCTTTGGTTGAAGACTTGCTCATATTTTCATTCCTTTTCATGAATACTCCCTGAGAACTTGTATTATGTGTTGATTACCCAACCAAAAACAATTAAAATGTGAATAGTCATCATGCATAGCATAGCAAATGAATACACACATCTGGTGATGATCCAAACTTAATAATTTGCTATAATTTGCCTGCCATGAAAATTTGATAGCATAAGAAAAACATATGCATCTAGAAAATCTCTTTGGTCCTTAAATGTTTGTTTATTTGTATATTTACTCATTTTTTAGTTATGAGATGTAGCACCCTGAGAATGCGAGCCCAAGATCAACTGGGATATTTTTTTTACTTCATTCAACTTTGTGTATGAATGAAAATACAGTATTAATGTTAGCGTAAAGATTTGATGAGAATGTAATGCATGGTTTCCGCAAATGATGACTGTATTTTTCCAATGTAGGTGTAATAGAATAGAACAGCATCTCTACCTAATGGGAAGAGCTGCGGAGTGTAATGTGTTCAGGAGTAGAATATTTATGTGTCATGTTGCCCTACCAGATTTTATGAAAATCAATTGGATTAAAAACAAGCCTGTCTAAGTTATGAGTTGTTATCTTTGAAAAAATATATGTAAGCAAAAAAATAGTTGTGCTTTTATTTCACAAGACATGTATCATGTTATTGGGCTAAGGCAAAGTAAATGCAGAATATATAATTATTCTGACATTTTTATTTGCTTAAAAGTTGCATTATTTTTATTTCCCTATCAAAAAAATTTAGAGTCGCATACTCAAATAATGCATGCGGCCACTGAGTGTAGTTCCTTTGATAATTAATGTTGCTTCATTGAATAAAGGTTGTGCACTTGTCATTGTAGCCTTCTTGCCAACTGCTGAGTAGATTGAACCTCCCCAAGCTCTGTTCCTATACTATTTCCAGAGAATAATAAACTTTGCTACCCGTTGTCCAGATGGCATGCATGGTGGCCTGCAGGTTTTTTTGATGGAGTGAAAACAAATGCAATGTTAAGTTGACAGCATTTCACATTGGCACCTTTGGTTGAAGGTGCCCTTGCACACACTTTGACTCCTTTTCATAAATACTCCCTGAGAACTTGTATTCTGTAAGGATCGCCTTAACCACAACAACCAAAATGTGATAAGTCATCATGGTTTCAAATTTAAGAAAACCATTTCCAATGAGTCACTTGGTTTTTGAAGGGTATGAATTGCAATATATCATAAAAATACTATCAAAGATTCACATTATGTTAACCATGCAATGTCCAGGCAGTTCATCCCCAAAATAATGAGTGTTAAAGGTGCACTACATAACCGTAACCGTGTTTTCCTTGTCAAAATAATGCTAATTTAATATACTCAAGGAAAATTTTTTTAATTATCCCTAGGTCTGCATAAGGAACCAAAGATTCTAAAGTTATCTAACCAAGTAATTGATTTCAAGGATGTGATCTTCACGTAAGGGAGCCGTGACTCTGGTTGCTTTGTCCAAGAAGGGCATGAATGCGTGGAACAGCAGTTTTTAATTTAATCGAGGCATCAAATTAATCATGATCTGACTAAGTTTTCAAGAATGATTTGTTTATTAATATAAATATTTTATTGCATTATGTACATTGCATTGTATATCAATTTTAGCAGAGTTCTCCAAAAATCTCAAAATTCCATTTTGAATTCTTTTCTTCATTTTTTGGGAAGGATAGACTCTTCCCTCCATTGACTGGTTCTATGAGCTCTTCCACCAAATAGTTCAAATGATATTTTCCATACCATTCCTAACCTTACATCTCTGTCTATATCGTTCATGGTCCCATTCCTGTCCTCAATTCCTTTACCTAAATTACCTTTGGAGCATGGGCATGTGTCTTGGTCGTCATTCTGTGTTTGGATTGCGATTTTTGTTCATCCGTATTCCTTGCAACAATAGCACAAATTGAAACAATCTCTAACAGAGTTTTGCTCTGATACAAAGGAAAAGGGGTAAACATGTGCAATGAATTAAGACATGCCACTGGAAGAACGTGGTCCTTCTGGTCTTCCACTTCCAACGACAGGCTGTTTTACAGGGGTATCTGATCCAAAGAATAGAATCAATGGAGGATCGAAGGAAGATGGAAAGATGAAAAAGTGTACCAATATGGTAAAGGTTTAGAATAAGGGAATACAACGCAGATGAGAATAGTTAAGATCCAAAAATACTTTGCGGCTGGGCAATATAGGCATCAAGGAATGAAAATACATAAGGCAATGGGAGCAGACAACATTTCCCTGGAGCTACGAGGTCGACCAATGCGATGCTTGTCTTGGCAGCTCATAAGTCCTTGCTTAAACTCTGCTATCCAATATCTTACTGTTGTAAACAAAGGAGCAGACTCACTTAGAGTAGAATCCAGTTCAGCTATTATATTGGTTGGGTTGAGGCCTTTCAAATAAAAGTATTGTATCACATAATGAATACCAATTTCCTCCATTTTCACAAATTCACTGAAAAATGATGGCTGTCAAACAAATACTAAACAACTTTGTGTCTTCAAACTTCAAATATATGCTTTATGGATTGCGTACTATCTAATACAGCAATGTTTTTGAAACATCTACCGCCACCTCTAGGTTAGGCCGGGTATATCTGGGCCTTCCCATGAACTTAAAGATAGATAAACAATGGAGAGGAAGTGTTTTTGTGGTCTAGTTTGTAATATTTCCGAGGGAGAAATTTGGCTGCAAAATCAGAGCAGATGGCATTAATGCTTATAGGATTATGAGTTTGGGTTCTACAAGGGGAGAGGCCCAAATAAGAGGAAAGCTAAGTTAATTAATTAAGTATCAGTTCATAAACTTAAACTGATGGCATATCTGATAATCCATTTTCAAAATTTCAGGAACCAAAATGATTTAGGTAGAAGGGATATAATTGGATAAATTTTCTTGTGCTGAAGAGCTTTCACCCAGAAGGAATTGATGACCTTGAAGGAAGAGGAGGGATGTTTAGAATATGCTAGAGAAAGCCTTGCCATTTAATATGTTTAGGTACAACACAGAAATATTGCCATTTTAGGCAACATGATAAGTGGAGAAGGTAGCTTTCTGAAATTTGAAAGTGTAAAAGGATCAAAAGCTTCAGACATCACATGGCATTAAGACACTGAGCAAGCATTGGAATTCTCCTAGAAATAACAGACACCCTATGGAATCAATATTCCAGTGTAAATAACCAAAGTTCAGAAGGCATTCATGGCATTCAACTCCTATGCCTTTCAAATGTACCCAAACATTATTCGTTCTCACCAGATTTATGGGTAATGTGCCCTCAACATTTCTAACATTACCATCCTAAAATGTGATATTACTGTCCTGAACTCTGAATGTCCAATTAAATTCTAATATTGGCAACCTATCCACTGATCCAACAATTGCAACAAGAAATATTGGCTTGTTCCCCATTTAGGATCTTTCATATCCTATGTAAATTTTACCATCCCTGGTTGTTCCCATTCCAAAAGAAATTGAATTTACATGTAAAATTTAATGTATTTCTTGAATGTGAAGAAATATTTCATGGAGCCGAATATTGATCTTTAAATTAAACTTTGCTAAAAATTTATTCTGCACATTAATTGAACATTATGTACCAAATAATTTAAACTACAGCTTTCAATATTGTTTTCAAATGGCCACATGCCCCTCAAAGACAATCAAAAAAGTGAAAGACCATTCACAGATGATGTAGTCATAGTGAAGAAAAGTATTCTATTAGACCAAAGAGCCACGATCCAAATGATCATGAATGAGACTGATCTTAATTTATCTAGAGTGCAGAAAATTATTCATGGAGAAATGCTCATGCTATAGTTGTCAGCATACTGGGTACTAAGAATGATGACTCGTTTTCAGAAGCAGACATGGAGTAGACCTACGATTCGGTACACAGTGTGACCACAAGTCTAAGTGCCCAAATTCTATTCAGAATTAATTTCCACTTAGCCAAGGGACTCGTTTCTCAAGAGTGACAAGCAAGTTGCCAGACCATCTACTTAAGAAGAAATTAATGGCAAAACATGTACAGCAAAGTATCTCTTTCAGTACCCACAGTGACTTTTAAGAGCAATGATTTGGAGCTTTGTTACCATTCATATTTAATGAAAATACAAGTTTTTGATAGTCATTTAATTAAAAAATACATACTTAAATGCAAAAGCTCAATGGTTGAACAAAGGAAATAGCAAGCAAACATCATAATATTGAATTAACATGTTACTTAAATCTAATAAGTTAATTTCACCGTATGACCTCTTCTTTTTAGTGCTGTGGTATTCAAATCAGACACATCTATCCTGGCCAACCAGTCCCTCCTAAACTCCATACCCATTGGATGTTTAATATGCATCAGTGTTATGTCCAATATATAGCAATCCTCGAAGAGGATGATGAAACAATCCTCGAAGCACTACACAAAATCATATTTTGTGATTTTGTTCTGCTCCTCCTTCGATGCAGTCTTTATCTCGTCAATCGCAGCGTAGTGCATCGTCGGCCTTTAAAGGGCCTTTTTAGTCTCGGGGACAAGAAATAGTTACTGGGGGCCATATCTGGAGAAAACGGTGACTGCTGCATCATTAAAGTCTAGTTTTTGGCCAAAACTTTGTGCACAAGTAACAATGGGTGAGCAGGGGCGATGTCATGGAGTAAAAGCCAATTTTCGTTCTTTCACAAATCCGGGCGTTTATAGCGAATCGCTTCGCGCAAATTGCGCATCACTTGCAGGTAATATTCCGTTTTTACCGTTCTACCCAGTGGAAAGAACTCATGATACACCACGTGCCTGCAATCGAAGAAAACTGTAAACAAAACTTTCATATTCGACCGAACTTGGTTTTTTCGGTCTTGGCTCGTGCTGCAGCTTCCATTGGGATGGTTGAGCTTTAGTTTCCGCATCATAACCACAAGCCCATGACTCTTCACCAGTTATGACCCTCTGGAGCAAAGTTAGGGTCGTCGCGGACAGAGTCCAACACCTCATTAGCAATGTGAATGCGTTCCTGTTTTTGATACGAATTTCGCGGCGACCCGTGTCATGCCCAAAACATGGGTAAAAATCGAATGGTACGAGCCAATCCATATGTTTAGGTTCTCAGGAACTTATCTAACGGCGATTCGACGATTCGCGAATACTAATTTATTCACTTCATCAATGTTTACGTCTGTTGTTGACGTGCTCGTGCGTCCAGCACGCTCTTTGTCGTTCACATCTTATCGGCCCTCTGGGAACATTTTGTACCACCGATAAATGTTGCTCCGGCTCAAGGTAGCTTCTCCATATGCCACCGTCAACTTTCGGAATGCGTTCGGGCACTTAATTTCGTTTTTTCACAAAATTTGATACAGATTTGATTTGGTTTGGGGTTCATTAGACTGTGGCAACTCATAGCAAAAGGGCCATGTGCCCCTCACAGACAATCAAAGAAGTGAAAGCCTACTCCGGGATGATGCCGTCACAGTGAAGAAAGCTATTCTATTAGACTGAAGAGCCGCAATCCAAATGATCAAGAATGAGACATCTTAATTTTAAGTGAGTAAAATTAATCATGGAGAACTGCTCGTGCTATAGGTGAAGCATGCTCGGTACTAAGACGGCTGACTCCTTTTTAGGAGGAAACATGTAATAGACCAGCAATCGCAAAAGTGTGACCACAAGTCAAAGTGCCCAATTACAGTTAAGAATTAATTGAGAGTTAATCTCTATACAGCCAGGAAACCCATTTCTCAAGAGTGACCAGCAAGTTGCTATCTCCTAGAGAAGAAATGCATGGCAGAACATGTAAAGCTAAGCATTTCTTTCACCGCCAGAATTTTGTGAGCCTTGATTTGGAGCTTTGTTATCATCCATGTTTAAGGAAAAAACAATTTTTTATAGGGTAAATTTATTGAAAATTACATGATTTAATGCAAAATCACAATGCTTGAACAGGAAATGGCAAACAAATACAATAACACTGAATGAATAAGTAATTTTAATCTAATAAGTGAATTTAATGGTATAACCTCTTCTTTTTTGCTCTCCAGTTTTCATGTCAGACACATCTATCCTGGCCAACCAGTCCCTCTCAAAGTCCATACCCATTGGATGCTCGATATGCATCAGTGTTATGTCCAATATATAGTGTGGTAATATAACTGAAATCAGATGACATAGTGATGATTTTCATTTTAGGTTTAAATTTAAAATTTCTTACCTAATATTGAACAACAGTCATGTTTCTGACATAATAAGTTAACATTGAAAGTAGTAATTAATACATACATGGTTATATCCATATTAAATGATAGCATTTTCTGCCTCTAATTGTTTAGAATTAGAATACCTGATTCAGATAATGTATCCTTTGCAATTTTAGAAATTTATTAAATAAATAGGGGTGGGGTCATGTATTATTAACAAAATTCCATGACATAACTCATAGAAGAGAGCCTGTTATGCATATTGGTAGGCCAATCTGCATCAAATTGTGTATAATTTGTGCATTTTTATAAATTAAAAGTAATAGTAATGTCAATATTGGGTCTACTAAAAATCTATTTCTCTTCATGAAAATAATTCTTGTCTAGAAGAAAGATGCAATCCAATACTTAAATAAATTATTAATTGAAAAATTGGACAGCAAAAAATGTATATATCTGAAGTGCTTTCATTGGTAAATGGACTATGTATTAGAAACATTCAAATGAAGGCATGGAGAAAGTAATTAGTAAAATTGCATAACTTTAACAGTACTGTTTATCAATGACAATATTACTAACCAGTGGGATCCTTGTGTTTTAAGACCTGCACTGAATTTTTTTTAATGAAATTCTCCAAGAATGGTTCAATTGCAGAATCTTCACCAGAGTAAATCTGGATTCCAGGTTTAACCTAAAGTGAATTAAAAAGATTAACAGCCACAAGTTCAATGATACAATATTCAATATTCTAAATACAGAAATCTATCTCAAGAATCATTCACCTAATTTCATTACTCCAAATTCTCCATAAATTCTAGGTAATACAACTTCTAAATGTATGTGCATAAAATATTATTCTGCCCTAGTACCTTCCAGAATGCATGATATTATGCATACAAAACCAAAATAACATTAAAAATTATACATAATAAGAAAATTTTAAAGGTTTCAGGCTTTGTCAGTAAACTTATGCACTATAAAAATTTTGTGAAATAAATTTTCTTCTGCCAATGTATTTATGCACACCAATTACATTCATTCATATTTTCATGCATTATATTTTTGACACAAACCTTTTTTTAATTCCAGGATCTATTTTTTCAATTCATTTTCGTTAATTCAACCCCAAGCAAGCTAATTGTCTGGAATTGCTTTTCATTTCTCTTTATTATTTTGCCTAATTAAAAAAAAACTCTTCCCTCATTTTAGCATTGAAATTTCCCTAAATATTCTGTTATAAAATATTTTTAAATGCATGATTTTGTATTGGATGGATATACCTTTCGTGGGTCTAAGAAGAGACTAAAATGTAATGATCTCATTAAAATTTATACCGAGTGAATAAACAGAGTGACGGTATTGCATTACATTAATTAGAGATGGTATTATATGCTTGTGTGTGGCTAATGATATGGCCATCAAATAAAATTTGATGGCCACAATTAAAGGTTGCAAAAGAGTTTGGATACATGAAATATATAGAAGTGTTAAAAAATAATTGGAAAACACTTTGGAAATATTATGTGTTTTAGAACACTCATCATCATTCCAATTCATTTGCTCAGATATTTGAACAGTTTTCTTAAAATATTAATAAATATTCATGCATATTTCAAGGGGAATTTAAGTAAGTTTAGAAGGCAATATATTCTAGCAGAGTTTGAATTTTGGGAGATATAGACTCAGCACTTTTGATGTGTGTAAATGAATTCAAAATGCACTTTTGTGTAAATCAAGTTAAGAAAGAAAATAGTATCAAAGAATGATGAAAATTTTGTACTAATAGAGTTCTATGTGTTAAACTATCTCCCAATGACTACCATAAGCTTGAGTACTAGATTAGGGGTAAGAAAACTAAAAAAAAATAATTTTATATTGCTATGCATTATGACTTGGATTAAAAAAGTGTGCAATAATCTTGGTCTTTATGTTCAAAATTTAATGCTTGAGTGAAGATATCATGTTAATTAGTCATCCTGCATCTGGTGATTTTCTGAAGACTAATTAATTTCCCATATTTGGAAGACTTTGGAGCCAACAAATTCTGCTTTAATTGCTGATTTCATCAATAAGCTAGGTTTCATTAAAAAAACTCTATGATGAGTTATACACATTCATGAATTTATTGGATAGTAGGCTATTTGAACAATACAGGCTAGAAACATAATTTAAGATAAAGGTTCCCTCAAATTGTTGTAATAAATGGATAGTTTTATCAATTAGGATTTCTGAATCAAGAAATTCTTAAAAATATCTTTGACATCAATAAACATACTTCAATCGCAATATCATTTACTCAACATGTTTTTATCCACAAACTCATGAAAGGATGCATAAAAATAGACATTTTGATCACCACATAAATTAAGACCTTTCAGTTTGATCATTCCATATTTGGAATTCATTGCCAAGAGGAAAAACTGGGTTTAGAACACCTTATTTTGACGCATGAATATCACATACCATTTTGCCGAGGAAGCAATTGATGAAAGTTACAATAAGAATCTTAAGGAAACAAGGTGATAGGTATAGAGGTATTTGAGATGTGGATGTGAAAAAGAATGGAATGGAAGTATAGATAGAGAAAAAAATAAACATGAAGTGCTATATGTGGTGGGAAAAAGAGGTGATTTCTGGAAGAAATCCTAAGGAGACGGGAAATAAAGCTTATTTTGACTGGTCATTTGTGCTATTAGGGATGGACAGGAAAAAATAAAGGGTGGAGAGAAACGCAGCAGCAGCATTAGCCTGCTCTTTACGAAAGGCTCAAAGGGGTCCGCAGCTGAACGTCTTATCCGACGGACAGCATACACACACAAAGTGCCTTCTTCAAAGCACCTTAAGTAGGGATCCAGATACCATTGAAAAATATTGGTAACTGCCGGGATTTGAATCCGAGCCTTCTGGGTGGGAAGCCAGTATGATAGCCACTGAACCCACTAGATCCCTTTAAGATTGTGATATAGGAAAGTGAAACAGGAAAATGATGAAGGGGTTGAAATGACGCCATTTTTAATGGAAAAAATGGTGGAAAAGGTAGAATTAAAGAGATGCTTATTTTACAGTTAGACGGAGGATTGTGTATTTTAGGAGAGGCAAGGGATATTATCACTCTACCTTTATGTGGGTTAGGTCCATTGTAACCATAGGTAAATGGAAGAATACCAAATACTTAAGTAGTAACAATGGAAATCTGATGCCCTAGGACTACAAGTATAGGTACAAAAATTATTCTACTCAGACCCAGTCACCTAAAATAAAATTTTCAATAATTTTTACTTTATGAGGTTCAATACACTCCAACTGTCTTAAAATACACAAAGTTATTTCCTAATTCCTACATAAATTATCCTAAAACTTACCTTTGCCCATTTAAATAACAATATAAAACATTTCCCTTGGATTTCACTAATTGCAATATTTTTAATTTTTTTTATTTTCACCAATGACTCCAGCTCAACATAAAGTTTTTCCAGTTGCCAAAGTGTTATGGGTATATCTGGATGCAGTGCTAGAACCAAATAGTCAAGCATAGTTGTCCCTAAAGATGCAATGGCTAGAAATGGGAAAGAGAACCATATGAGAACCACCATGTACACTTCAATCACATAGCATGCAGCATATATCAGGAATGAAGACAACACTATGAGTGTGCACAAAACTTAATATGCCTTTTAAAAGCTGCAGAGTATTGCAGTGAATAAATATTTTAAGATAAATTAAAAGTAATTTTCATCATTAAAATCTCTTCTTTTGGCCATCTAAGTGTCAAAATCAAGTAGTTACTCAACTAATCACTCATGGATTTCCATTATCCCAGCTTCCTCAAATATCAAATGCATGATTACATTATATATATTACCACAGCAATTAGATGGATCAAAATAAAAAAGAGTTACTTATATATAATATGTAGAGGAATTTCATGTAATGACTGTCAAGCATAAGGGAGGCATATTAATTGAGAGCAAGGAAAAATATGGAGGAGAAAAGTAAATGTCCTCCAGTTTCTTTATGATGGCTTAAATTTCTTTTTTCAAGTGAATTTAAAAAAGAGAATTCATGGCAAATAATTTACTATTGTTTATTCAAAGGATGAATTTTATCTTGATTTGTTAAACCAGTGATAGAACGTTATGTAAAGTGACATTTAGCACACTAAGAAAAAAAGGCACTGCAAAAATATTTCCAAGAAACTGCGGGAGATGCCGCGAAATTAACTCTTTGATGGAATCATCCACTAATATGCATTTCAATGCAACAATTTCAGAGTGATCAAAAATCATTTGCCTTGACCGGGATTCAAATCAGAATCCCTCGGTATCCGGCCCGAGTGCTTTAGGCAGTTAAGCTATCGAGGCGTCCTCTTATTCTCCGAAATTTCTTCAAAATTTTTTCGGAGTGTAAGAGTGCATAATATACATGTGTATGGAGAAAACTTGTAATGCCATACTGATAATCTAATATATTTTTACACAAAGCAGAATTGACAATGTCTTGAAAATAATGATTGTTTCTTTTACAGCTATTGGTAATTGCTTCATCATTTGTAAGAGTGGGAATAACCGTTTACAAAATTCCTTTAAACCATAAGGTGGAAGTAAATAATATCACGGCGTGTTCTATGCAATAAATACATAGCTTCAACTCTATGAAGTTACTTAATGGAACCAAACTGGGTAATCAGTCTAACTCTCACAAAATATATATACTTTTTATACATATTGCCCATAGAAATGATTGGGCAAATATTAAAGCAGTCATAACCAATATTTAACATACGTTTTATTTGAAAATTAGAATACATACCGGATTCTACAGCTTCCCGAATGGAATTTAAAGTATAAATATTCGGAAAAAGTTTCACTGTGACTATACTCTGCTCTCTCTCTTCTTCAGACTTGAATTTCATAGAGGCAGAACAGTCTTCTGGAGGCATGGGACTCTTTGAATCAAAAGGAAACTTTTAAAATCACCATAAAATTAGCCAGTGATCATTCATTCAGTATTATACCTCTACCAAAAGAACAAGTATATTTTAAAGGAAGATCAAGGTCATAATAAAAATCTCTTATACCTCCGTTTCGCCATGTTTTCTGCGCTTATTAGTACCGGTTAACCTGGACATCGCGATTTTTAATCCTTCGCAGAGCTGCAAAACATAATGTTAACAATACCATTAAAATATATTTTCTTGTTTGGAGCCTTGCACAAGGAATGACTTCATTTTAAGCCAACAAGTCAAGAGGGAAATGAGTGGTAACATATGGTGCACAAAATATTTTACCTGGTCTTGGTCATGGCCTGACGTTTTGGATAATATATCTGGTCTCAATACGTTGCCTGTATCGATAACGATTTTTTTTGGATCAAAATAGCTTCTTTTGCTCATCATTGGAGAGATTGAATGCTAGGAATAGTGAAGTTTATCCTGGGTACCACTGTTGGCTCGAAGCAGCCTCGGCGATCAACTCGAAATGCTGAGTAATGCTATAATTTCATACTGCGGAGATTAGCTTAGTGAGAAAGCGGAGTGTCTAATTTGTATGTTACAATGTGTCCGAGAGCATCGCTATTATTAGTTTCGCCTCTCCGCGCCGACCCGAATACATTGTTCGCAATCGCAAATTTTGTGTTCTCATCGATAATCTTCAGGTTGATTTAATTATGAGCTGCGCTGGTCAGTGACATCGATATGCACCTGCGTAAACGTTTACGAATAATTCGATGAGCCTTAGGATAATTTATTCAGTGAATGTTACAATTTTCCTTGGTTGAAACGCGCAATTACAAAAATAGAAAATTTGATTGAATTGGGATGGCAACTAGGACTTCTGTTACGATGCACGCCTGTGCCCGTGATTGCGTGACTCTTATGGGTTGCCGCTGAGTTGTATGAGTATAGTGACTTGCCTAA
This sequence comes from Hetaerina americana, assembly GCF_022747635.1. Lineage (NCBI taxonomy): Eukaryota > Metazoa > Arthropoda > Insecta > Odonata > Calopterygidae > Hetaerina > Hetaerina americana. The sequence goes on from NW_027286886.1 coordinate 5,080,454, forward strand.
ACGGCGAAATATTACACTGCGTTTTATCGTTTCCGCTGAGTTTCCCTAATGTTCTTCTAATAAATTCTAACATTTTTTCTTGCGTGCATATTACACGTAAATGTTAGATATTTAAGCTATTAACATAGATTTTTTGTCCCCTACAAGCAATTTCTGAGATGTGTGGCAGGGTTGTATGCATACCAGACGAATTTTAACCCTAAAACAAGTTAAAGTTCTTTTTTTAGCTATTGAACGATTGCGATTTTGAAGAACGTTCTTTAAATGCTTTATTCCATTTTTTTGCTTTCAGTTCCTTTCCCACGAAATGGATTTTTGCATAAATTGTCAAAATAGGAAAAAGGTGTAATATTTATTTGAAAAGAAATGTGTCGCATATTTGCTATGAATTATTAGGCAATGAAACCCCGTTCGGTACGCATTACTAGAAGTATACGGCTCTAATTATTATTAATTATTTTCAGGTTAAATGGGTCTAGAGCATTCAAATCTTGAGTATTGATGACTCTCTCTCGACTCTGCATGCACTCAAAATAGCATATGTAATGCCTCAGACGCAAAAATCTCAAAATTCGTTTTTTTTAAAGGCATCCACTTGCCAATCATTCTCCTCCCTTAGTCTGCCTTTGCGAGCTTGGGCGTCGCTGAAATTCTTCGGGTTATTCCGAAAGCAATTCAATAGTGTAGAACATAAAGACGCGGTTATACTGATATATTTGAATTAACTTAGAGACAGGCAATAATCACTTTAAAAGGGTGGACTTAAGTGCAATTTGCCCGGATATCAAGAAATTTTCCAAAAATCTTTAAACTCGGTTCAAGATTCTGTCCTTTTTTCTAGGATATTAAACTCTTTATTTTCCCTTCAATGATTGATAAAATCTACGGGATATTCTAACAAAAACCTAATTACTCCTTCCCTACTTCTATTCCTAACTAAGCATCATTGTCCATGTCGCTCGTGGTTGCATACCTATCCTCACTTTATTTGCCTCAGTAAACATGAGAGCACGGATGGGTCTTTGCTGTCCATCTGTGTGAATCGTGAGTGTTTTTTATACGTGTTCATGTTTATTTTCTCGAGGTCTCATCTGCGATAGCTTTACGTTAGGGCATGTCACTTTTCGGAAATGTTAGTCAAAATAATGAAAGGAACATTTTCTTGTGTGCAACATTGTGAAAATATTTTGTTTCATAATAGTGAAAATTAGAGACGACGTTTTATTTCAGGTTTTTACCATTTAAATGAGGAATTAATGCTATGTATTCTGTACCCTGTATTTAAATTTGGTAATAAAGGCCATTGGCTCTTAAAAAACTTGTACAAATTTGTTACTGAACACATTATTGTGATATAACATTATTTCAGTGACACACGAAGGCAAAGGTGATAATATTCCTCTAAATTACCGGAGTATTATCAAATTTCAAACACTTCGCGTTTAGAAGATATGTTATTAATTAATAGCGATACTAAATTGAAATGTTTCAGAAGGGTGATGAGGAGAAGCAACATTTATGATATTCATTTGATTTTCTCGTGTTTGAAAACAACCAATACATTTTCTGTTTATTTTTGGTGTTAAAATGTTAAAAAAAGGAATGCGTTTTGATTCATCACATACAGGGTTTGTCCGGAAAGTAAGTGTACTGATTTTTTCCCGCCGCTCCAGGCGCGCCCAGCACCGCTCTGACGGGCTGCGATTGGAGGGGGGTATGTTGGCAAGTGACGCTGAAAAAGGCAGTCGGCTCTGAGCTGTGGTGTAGTGAGGAGCTCTGTTAACGCGAACCTCCACGCTCGACCCACGTCACGGAACGCGATGCCGAAGTTTTTGGAGCAGCGTTATTCCATCAAATTTGCGGTAAAGCTTGGGAAATCGTCTACCGACACTGTCGGTATGATTACCAGGCTTACGGGGAGTCAGCCATGTCCAGAAACATGATCTTTCGGTGGCACAAGATGTTCGTGGAGGGCAGAGAAGAGGTCGACGACGAACCACGGCCTGGACGCCCATCAACGACACTCACCGACGAAAATGTGCGAAAAGTTCGCGATGTACTGAACTCTGATCGTCGTCTTAGTGTTCGGATGATAGCAGAGCAGTGTAATGTGCCAAAAACAATAGTGCACGAGATTATTAGGCACCAATTGCAGATGCGAAAAATTTGTGCAAAGTTGGTGCCGAAAGTGCTCCGTGATGATCAAAGACTCAATCGTTTGGAAATCGCGACACAACTTGCGGATCATTGCAAAAATGATCCACATTTTTTAGAGAACGTTGTTGAACTTCTTTCTGTTCCCGAAGATAAAGAGGAGTTTGAAAGGAACGCGATACGGGACTTTGGACGCCGTCAAAGAGGCCGTGACGACGTGTCTTCGAGAGGTTCCCGATGATGCCTTCGCGGGAGCGTTCCAGGAATGGGAACGCCGCTGGAACAAGTGTATCGACTCACAAGGGTCCTATTTTGAGGAATATTAGCTTAAGATATGTAAAAGTGTAATACAATTTTTTTCATGAGCTCAGTACACTTATTTTCCGGACGAACTCTGTATATGCGACGTCATTCCTTGACACAAGTAGAACTCGGGATCTAAAGAGGCAGTGGACAAAATTGACAGATAATTGGCCGGTGACAAAATTGGATGGATAATGATATAAATCATTTTAAAACTTGGCTGATAATTTCTATTACTTTGTAAGATATTGATGGCTACTAATTCAAAAATAAGTTGTTAATTATTATTAACAAAACGGTTTTGTTTATCTCTTGACGCGCAATTATATACACTTAAGATCAGTATGCAATTGATTGGAGTTGTTAATATACAAAAGTTTTTTTATCCCTTATCAAACATGAAAGCAAACTTTTCTCATTTTAGGTTATCTAGCCCTGAAACATACTTTGAATATTTTATGGATAATTTTTATGTGTGTTGTGGTGAGGAAATTACTTCACAGCAAAGCGATAAGGTCCGAGACGCAGATTGACGTGATTTTGAGGGAAAAAGCATGTTTTCATCCACAAGAAAATTAAAATGAGAACCCATTTACCATGTTGAACACGCCCTTAACCGGGATTATATAATTTTTATTCATTTTTTGAGATGCAGGGTTGAATATTACCATCAACGTTATATTTCAGAGGAATGGAAAGCTTAAATGGAAAATTTCGTTTGTAAATCCAATGGTTTTTCCACTGGTAAGGTTGTAACTTTAGCGAATGGTGGAAATTTCTTATATCATATAAACCTTCATGTACCTTTGCGTCCTCCATTGACAGCTTTGGATGTACTTCCGATTCATCCCGTTGTAATGTGGATATTTTCTCTGCTGATAAGAAAGGCTATAGTCTACCTGATCGTATGATTATTTCAATTCACCATTGGGAGGACTAATTGAAGAGCCATTTTTGAATTCTCATTGTTAAGTCTAACGATGACAATGTACAATTGCTTCATTTGGTAAATAGTGGCGCTTCCAAATGTATACACTGTAAAACAATATTGACATGCATGTAGAATTGCGTAAGAACCCTAAGAAAAATCTCAATAAATCCTTGACATTGAATGCAATTTTATGCGCCACCGTAGGTCGTTCGTTTCAGTAAAGCAATCGGTGTAGAACGTAGGCTTTTGAATTGTGGATGTAGAGAATGGGTGAAATGGACAGATAGGAAAACAAATGAGGTTCTAGAACGGATGGTCTAGGAAAGGGAAGAGTTGGATGAGTTTTGCAGGTGAATAGAGAGAATTGAAAGGTTGCAAGACGGATGGGTGTGGAGGGTTTTCATTGGTGGTGAGTTGATGAAGGCGTCGGGAGGGTAGGCAAGCAAAGATAGACGGAAGGAAGGGAGAAAGGAGTTGTAACCATCTACATAGTAATCAAACTGAAGGTCGGTTTGGAAGGAGACAGTAACTTTAACCCAGTATATGCCCGACTGTGTGAAAAACACATTCAACAGGATAGGGTGGCCCAGTTGCCTTCCCTATGCTATTGTTACCCAGGAATATCTAGTACCCGAAACATCACAAAAATTGGAGTTGAGGGTACCACAAGAAGCGTGCCCGTTAAGGGAACCCGGACACTCCCGCCAGTAGTCCAATTATACCCTTGGAATACCGCGACCCATAAAGCAGGTTTACACAATGCAATTAGGGCTAATTTCATTTTCGGACGCCAGGTTGTGTTTTAAAAGAAGAGTTAAAAAATAATATGTTTTCTTCATAGCATAGTCATTCTGCATCCTAATAGAAAATCGGTCTAATGTCATTTCCGTAAAATATAAATGGTCAACAGTCAATATCTACATTAATATGTCAATTAACCCTTTGATATTTGAATGTAATTTTTGAATTGGGTGTTTTTCAAAAAAATTTTAAAAATTTTTTTGGCTGCATTTATTTCATTTCAGATACTTTTATCGGTATTATACTGTAAAAGACACATGACAATATGAGGAGTGGTGAATCATTTCCATTAAATTTAAATGCCAAATTAAATCATAATTCTTCAAAGATTGAAACATTTATTTGTTTAGAAATATAAATACATAAGCTTTTAAGTTAGTGCATCTTGATTTTCCTAATTTCAATTAAAATTTTTTAGCATTGTTCTCCAAAAACTTTTAACTCCTTTCCAAATTCTTTCCTAATTTCTAGGAGGGCATACTTCTTACTTTTCCCTTCAGTTATTGATACCAATCTATAAGCTATTCCCTCCAATAGCATATTCCTCCATTCTACTTCTATACCTAACCTTGTATCACTGTCAATGCCATTCATGGCCACATTGTTGTCCTCAATTTGACCACATATAGAGTTGAGGGTGAACCAAAGACAAAATGTGTATTGCCACGTAAAGGATCTCCACCCACAGCTTTAGATCAAATGTCCTCAGGTGTGCCATGTCTGCTGATTTCCCTTTAGAGTTTTCTCCATACCTATTGGGTATAGACATTTGTCTTGGACAACAGTCTGTATTGAATTGGGCATGGTGTTGATCTGTATTTTCTTTTCTATGCTCCATTCTTCACCTTTCCTTCTGTAAGTGGTTTTGTGTATTGTTCATCGGTTTAAGTGCTCAATCCAAAAGTCTATAGAAACATCACATTAATGCTCTTTCACTTAGGATATTAAGAGTGAGCTTTTACACATACACTTGAATTATTTTGAGGTTTGGCCATGCCACCATTCATAAATTTGTCAGCATTATAAATGGCAATATTTGAAGGGAATTAACCCGTACCTGCCAGTAAAAGCAGACAACATTCCAGTAGAACTATTGAAAGAAGGAAGAACATGGGGAGGAAGTGTTTTCATGATCTAATTGTTAGAATCTCTAAGGGAGTAAGTAGGCCTAAAACTGTATAAAATCAAAGTTAGATAGATGGATTTATTCAACATGGAACAATACATATTTGTATGAAAGTGTCCTCGGACACAATAAAATATTTTATTTACAAAGAAGTCTTTTAACATTTTCTTGACTTTTCTAGGGCAATATTTGTTTTAGCTCTTCAGAAGGTTGATTAAAGAGCATTTTTCTAGAAACATCTGGGGTTTGTTGTGGTACTGCTACTTGGCCAAGGCCATTATAAAGATTTTCCTTATTCCTGGTGTTCTACTTATGGACATCACTCTTTCTGACCAGAGAAGCGGTTTTGGGGCAATAATTCAGCATCACATTATTTATACATACTATACAAGAAATAGTCATGATTTTCTGATACTAAAAATACTCCCTGCAGTAAGTTTAAATATAACCCTTAATGCACAGTTTTGATGGGTGAGCTTTCTATTTATGTTTCCATGTGCTGAACTCCCCCAACAGACAATGCCATGCTAAGCTATAGACTCATATATACCATTGATTACTGGGATTAGTACTTCTACATTACCTTAGTTGGCAAGATTCCTTAAAAGGAATAGGATTGAGTGTGATTTGCACTACATTTTTCCATTGGGAACCTCCAGCTTACCCTGCTCTCTATTTTTAAACCTAAATTAGTATCTTTCAATTCAGAAATCAATTGGTTTCCTATTTCTATGGAAATATTTGACTGAAGGTCTTTATAACTAAATACCAAGTAAAAACTGTTTTTCCTGCATTTAGTTGTACATTAATGTCATGCAGCCATTGAGGGATTGAATCCACCATAGCATACATATCTATTTGCAATTGAGATGATTTGCCATAGCCTGCTATTAGACATAAAACATCTACATAGAGCATCATGTTATTATTCTCTTGAGAGATTATGGCTTTTCCAAAAAAACAGCCATATGTTAGGATGTCTTCAAATCATTCTATTGTTGTGTATAATTGCTAAAAGTCCAATCTAAAGGGAGTGCTGCTATTTGATTAATGTAAAATTCGTGACCGCAACAAATAAACTTTTTGAAACACGCATGGTGGGCATAAAAGGAGGCTTTTGACATGAGTGGACAAGGATTAGAATGTTACAAAATAATGCATCATTAAAACATTGAGCTATACATATTATTGGAACAATATTCCAAAGTAAATGACTGAAATGAAAGGTCAGAAAGCGTCCAACAGTTGTGCCTATCAAATTTTCCCAAGTACCTTTCCCAACTCTGTGTATCTTTTGATATATATCCTGCCTGATTTTTGGGTAATGTGTCATCAATATTTCTAACTTTGCCATCCCCAAAAATCTGATTTCACTTCTCTGACCTAGAAATGAAGTATTATGTTTTATTATATGCAACTTATCCACTGATATAACCATTCCAACAAGAAATATTGGAGGCATTAACCACTGGTCCAACTCTTGCAAGAAGAAATATTGGGTTCTCCCCAGCAATAACCATTTATATATCAGGTAAAACTTCACCTTCTCTGACAATTCCTATTCCCAAAGCAGTTTTACATATGGCTAAAATTGGATGCATTCCTTGAATGTGCAAAAAAATTTCTTGGAGACAAATATTGCTTTTCCATGAATACACAATGTTTTCAAGTTTCAAGTTATACACCCATGTAAGCTTTATTAGAGCAAATCATTTTTTTAAAGTGACCCTTGTAACGCCTACATCTTTTACATCTATTCAAACGGTTTTACTTTACCAGGGCCACAGTGACTGCATATCTGCATCTCTCCAAGAAACCATATTTCTTCACATCAAGGGTAGTTTTTCATCTTAAAGACTAAATTGTGTCTGTAATATTTGTACTTTATTATCTCCCAGCTATCATCTACCAATAATATTGCAATGCTCTCTGTTTAGAGATTTTGATTCTTAGGCAATTTTATTTTCTTTCTGTTTACCTCTGAAATAAAATTATACCATGTAGCCCTTCAGGAGATCTTTTGCAAGGCCAGCTCTATTAAGATGGGCTTTATGTGCATATTCCCATTTAATCAACATACATTTTCTTTAAAATAAATTCCTTTTTTTAAGCGCTCCATTTTCCTTCTATATTAGCAAACTGCACACCATTAGTAGACAAGGATAAGGCTTTCAATATTCAATTTCTACCACTACCTTTGATTTTTATCCTCTAAATTCTGATATTGCATATTATTGATACTGAATTATTACCTGATTTGCCACATGCTCCCACAAAACTTTGATAAATATGTTTTGTTCCTGAAACTGTAAAAAAATGGTCTGACTGATACTTCTTTGAATCCCTGGCCATTCTTTGTGTGTATCCATGATATTTGATGATTCCTAAAAAAGACTTTTTTTAGTATGCCCTGTGTCCTGATGAACTGATTTATTTCCTCCCTGTGATCATTCCATATTCCTTAACTATGTACATATCTCACTACCATCTTGTCCTATGCTTACCATTTCTTTCCAAGTCATCATCTTTGTAAAAGATACCCTTCCAGGAACTGCCACAAATAAGTCCTCAAATGGATAGTATACTGTCTGCAACTTCCTCCCTGTGATTGCTTGGTGGAATATAAGCCTGTATGATGACCAAGCTGATTGGTTATGCTTTTACTTCTGCTGATTTTAGTATATTGACTAGAGTAGACTCTTGCTCATTGTTTATAATACTTCTTTTTACCCATTTGTCCAATATTATTTCAATGCTTCAATCGTTCTTCTTCCCTCTGCTGTGTATTACTTTATAACTATCACTTAAGCAATCCCTGCTTTCCTTCCATCTCAAATTGCACTATCCAAATATGTCTGTATTTCCCAACTCCAACCCTTGTTTTTTATATATTTCCAAATGTTCCTGACCTCAATGCCATCCTAATATTCCAAGTCCTTATTTTAGTGAGGTGAATAGGACTGTAAAAAACAATAAAAATACACATGGATTATATTGTTCAGAATCATCCTATTGTATACAATGTGTGATGATGATATAGCTCATAGAATCAGTATAAAATCTGTGGATAAGTCGTTACTGATTATACTTCCTTCAATATATTGGAAAGACCAACACATTTCTATTTGGCTTAAATAATTGATCTCGCAGGAAGAATATAATAGTGAAATATATGTCCCCACTACAGGGCATAATGTTTTATTTCAGAAATGCAATTAAATTGGGGTGAGTATGGTTAAATACATTAAAATAGAAACTCTTAGAACCAACTCATTTAACTGAATATGCTTATTATTATAGATGACATAATTTTTAGCTATCATTATTAAGACATAATTGAGATATGTGGGTAAAATTTAATCTGCACATTCTTTGAATATTACATACATAAGGTTGTGGATTACAGCTTCTAGTAATGCTTTGATTTGTTTGTGTTGTCCATGTTTTGTCCTCAGTTATATTTAAATTGCATTTATTTAAAAAATTAATTATCTCACTAAAATTTCCTTATCTCCAAAATATTGCTTTAATATTTTATGCAAATATGTTAGCTCTTCACAAGTTCTGCCCAGAATGTAAAAGAATTAATCTCCATAAACATACAAAACCTATTTCACATAAGTGATCAATCCTTTAAGTTGGCAGATCATTTACTTAAGGAAAAACATGCCAAACTATGTTTTGCAAAGTATCTCTCTCACTACCCGAGTGTTGTAGGTGTTCATTTGGAGCTCTGTTATCATCTATGACCAGTGAAAACAGAAGGGTTTTATCAGATCATTTTATTCAAAAACATATAAATAGGTGCAAAAATACAATGCTCGAATAATGAAATAAGCAAACAAGTATAATATTATTCTAAGCGCAAGTTTTTTTAACCTAATACATGAATTTAACCATATAACCTCTTCTTTTCATCTCTCCAGTATTCAGGTCAGAGACATCTATTCTGGTCACCCACTCCGTTTTATATCTTGTACCCATTGGATGTTCAGCACCCATTAGCGTTATATCCAAAAGATAGTATGGCAAAATGGCTGAAATAAGATAAAAGAGTGATGATTTCCATTTCATGTTTGAATTTATAACTTCTTATCTAATATTAAAAAATTGTAATACTTAGGGTACAAATTGGGTTACATTGTAAGGGATACATAAAAAATAAATGGTTATATCTAAATGCTGTGATAGCAGTTTCTGGATTTTCTTAGATTTAGATTACTTAATTCAGATAAGACTCATACCCTCCAAAATATTATCATTTAATGAAATAAATAAGGGCAAGTTTATTTATCATTTACAAAGTTCCCCATGTGGAACCAGTAGAAGAGAACATGGCATGCTTAATGATATGCCAGTCAGAATGGTATTATGGTAGGTTTGTTCTTTTTTATAGCTTAAAAATGGTATTAACATCAATAAAATGTGATACATTGACAACTTTACAACTGAGTTATCTTCCTCATGCTTTCATGAAATTAACTATATTTTTAATTGTTTAATTCCATGAAGATTATTCATGTCTAGAAGAAAGACAAAATCCAAAAATTATGTTAGAGAAAATTTATGCACATAGTGTACCTGCTTGGATAAATGGGCATCATATTTCAGAGATATCTTAATGAAGGCATGACAAGCAGTATATATTTCATAACTCTGACAGAACTGATTATTTATGAGAATATTACCAACCAGTGGGATCCCTGTGTGTTAGAACATTCACTGAGTTTTCCTGAATGAAATTTAAGATGGGCTCGATGACAGAACCTTCACTCCAGAAAACCTGGATTCCAGGTTTCACCTTATGTGAATAAAACAGATAAAGAGCCATTAGTCCAAAAATGCATGATTTAACATTCTCATGACATAAATCCCATTGAATAAGAGGTCACCAAACTTCATTGCTGTCCATTATTCATTAATGCGAGATGGAAACAATGTAATGCAGTTTTTAAATTTATATATGTAAGAGATTATTCTTCACTGTTATTTCTAAGCACACAAAAGAGTATATAGCTAGAATTACATTAACACTACCAAAGGGACTGAATGTCCTAAATGACCATGTTGTAGGCTTTTTCAGTAAATTTACTCCATTGTGCAAAGAATATTTAAACACTGGAATTGGTGACAAGAAAACTGCAAAAAAATTAATTTAACTTGTGAAATTAAATTTTTTGCAGTTTCCTTGTCACTAATAAAGGTGCCCAATAATATTGGTCTTAATGCTCATCATTCGATGTTTAGGCTAAGATGTCATGGCATTCATTCGCCCCAGCTGGTGGTTTGTCTGAAGACCACTTAGTTTTGCACACTTTGAAGACATCACAGAAAATAAAGCCCACTTAAATTTTTATTTTCATCAAGGTTTCTGTAAATAATAGTTGACGGAAAAAACATTCATAAATTTATGGACTAGTATGCTATTTGCACATCATGCCTTGAAACAAGTTTGGGTAATAGTTCCCTCACATTGTCAAATTAAAGGGAAAGTTTATCATATGATTTTTTGAAACATGATATGTTTTAAAATCTTTTGAGAATCCATAAACATACTTATTTAATTCACAAATATTTACACCCAAAATATTTTTCACTCAAACTCAAGCAGAGTTTAATATAAAAACTCATGTTGTTACACATTTTGGTGAGCACATAACTTCAGACCTTTCAGGTTGAACATTCAATCTTTTGAAATCATTGCCAAGGGGAAAATTAGGGTTTAGGGGAATTCATTTTGTCTGTGTCAGATTATATCACCCTATCCACATCTAAACTCAGTTTTTCATCATGTTAGATGCTTGAAATGAACATTTGGAGAGCTCATCTATAGTGGAAAAGTCTTAGGTAAAAAGTTAGCATCGACTTGATTTTCTTCAAGCCCTTATTTTTTTTGAAAGTCTGATTTCATATTTTTAGTTTGAAACCACATTTAGGAGAATATGTTTAAAACAAGTTGGGTAAAAAATATTTAGGAAATGTTGAGAAAATATCTTTTCGAACACTGAAAAATAATGAAACTTCTTGAAAAGATGAGCTGGCTAAGTATTTGTGGTGAAATTGCAAATATTACTGTAGACTAACTGATTGTTTTAAGGTCTTTAAACCAGGTTATTATGAACATGAAATATGTTTCTCGTACATTATCTCTAAATACATGAAATTATGAAGGCAGAACCAAAGTACCACATTTAAAGGGAACGAATATCATATTACCAGGGGAATGTATGAGAAATGTGAATATAGAAAGCTGTAAAAGAACCTTTAATAATAGTAATGGACAAATAGACAAGGAAACCATGTAATCCATAGGAATAGTAATTGGGGAAAGAACAAGGAAACCAAAGATTGTGGATGACATGGTTAGTAAAATATTTCAGAGAAGGAAATGGAAAATATTGACAAAGAAGGGTAGAACTTTATATAAATAACTAAATAATATACTGAAGTATGAAACATGAGATCCAAAAGGAGAATGGATGATGCAAAGTACCTAAACCAAAGGAAGAAGAAAATTTATGCTACATATGGAAATGTGTGTTCTACCTGGAAGACAGAGAAAAAAATCTATTTAAACCATCAAAGATCAGTTAACATGGGAAGATTCTAGAGAGATGGAACAAATATATAAAGTTATTATAAGACAAATATAATTAATCAGCATGCTTAAGTATACATATTTAATATAACTGCAGCTAATAGAGACAACCAAGGTTCAGGAATATCAATTTACAAATAAATGCACATTGAGGAAGAGGAAATAAAATAAACCATTGGAAGAGCCAGCATTCCCACAGATATAGCTAATGCTCTCAGAAAGTACAAGGGAGATATTTTCATAGACTATTTTGCAGCAGAGGGACAATGATAAAATCACTCGGAAAGGTTTTCCTGAAAGAAGAACACTAAGTCAAATATGAAAATAGGAGTTCATAATTTCAATCAGGTGGAATGTTTATGTATCCCAAGGTCAATGGCCTTGGAATAAAATGGTCAGAGTTGTAGGGAAGAAGGAAAATAAACATGTTGATATAGATAGTATAGCATTGGACAATTGACTAAAGGGCCCAATTTTGATTCATGGGCATGTCTCTGGTTACCCTCAGCTTCTCTCAACCTGGGTGAATTTTTAGGAAAACCTTGGTGGCACTTGGAAAAAAATTGGCACCCCTACCTTGATGAATTGGCACCCCTACCAAATCGACCTTTGGATTGAAAAGAGTGATGGCAAAGAGGAAAATTACTTTAATGAATTGAGCATTCAAAATGTGGAAGGAGATGATCATAAGAACAATTATAATTGTAAAGGATAAAATCATTTCAATTTTGATGTGATGTGTTGTTTTCATTGGCGTAGGAACATGGTTTTTAAGAAAGGCAATAGGTACCAAATGGAGGCTTTTCAGATATGGGTGTCAAAAAGAATGGCAAAGGAAATATGGACAGAAAGAAAACTAAGCAGGAGGTGCTCTACTTGTCGGGGGAGAAGAAGGGATTTGTGAAAGAAATGCAAAAGCGACAAGACAGAAGGATTGTTTTGATTGTAAATGATATATTAAAGATTGCGATAAAGAGGAGAGCAACAGGCATGCAAGGAAGGGATAGAAATAAGTCAGCCACATTTGATAGAATGAAAGAAGAAAGAATACGGAATTGAAAAATTATAATTGCACATTTAGATTTTTTAGAATTTTTATTTCATGGGGATCAATGGCACAGTCCCAGTCTTGGAATATACCTAGTTAATTTATAATTTTAACATACAATATCCAATGACCTACCTGTGCCCATTTATGCAGAGCAATAAAATACTCATTTTTAATTTCGCTTATTGTAATATTTTTGATGAGGTTTTCATTCACCATCTTCTCCAGAAGAACATAAACTTCTTTCAGTTGCAAGAATGAAACAAAAATATCTGGATTAAGGGCTAAAACAACATTGTCCACCGTAGAAGTCCTTAATGAACTAATGGCTGGAAAAAGAAATCAGAACCAAAATTGTGTTAAAATTTTCTCTGCAATCACATAAAATCTATATGTATCATAAATAAAGACTACATCTTGTAAATTTTAGCAACTTCAAGACTTTCCAAAACTATAAGGTATTGCATTAAATAAATAATGAAGGCTTCATTAAAAGGGGTTCTTATTAAGCAACTCAGTTTTTCAGTTCACCAAAATCATTATTTTCACCAGATAATGAACTTTATGTGTATATATATATATATATATATATATATATATATATATATATATATATATATATATATATATATACATATATATATTTACATATCTGTAAAGCTATAAGAAAAATTATTAAAAATGAGATCAATATTTAATTTAAATAATTTGAGAGTGAAAATTGTGGCATAAAATTTTTTAATTATAAATGCTCAGAATATAGGAGAAAAATATTCCCAATGGATAAGATGGCCTATGAAGTCTATAAGTATAATAGAAGTACCTCTGATGTAAAATTATTTAGTGACTGGGTAGCACTCTTTACCATGAATGTGATCAAAACCACCAAAATTTGTTACTCTCATGATATCAATGACGGACACATATTCCCATTCTATAGCATGTATATCTCACAGCACATATTATAAGCACATAAATCTTATCTGTTCTTCAAACTTTCCAAATTCTATGAATTTGACATCACTCGGTGAATTAAATTCTGTCCATTGAGATCACATATAAATTAAAGAGGAAAACACCGACTGCAAATGATAGGCCTTGTGCAAATATTCCAATTTAGTGGAAAATCCAACATTTAAAAAGTCCTGTATTTTCTGATCATATCATTAATTATCTTTCTGCATGTAAATGAAAGAAAAGAGACTTTATGCCGAGAAACTAAAATTTTTAGGATGAAGAAACTATAGCAAATCACAGAATATGTTCTCTACATTTTTTTAACCAGTTATGGGAAGTCATGTAAAGTGATATCTGAACAACAACACTAAAGGCTGTACACTGCAGTAAAGGTGCCTATGATAGTCTATACCTGGGTAGAATGTCTACTTCTTGAGAATATACTTAAGATTCCTGTTGTTATGAATTCTATCCATGTAGGGAAGAGGATAGATGAGGTGAAAGACTGCATCAATTCCATAAAAAAGCCAATTTCATCAACTTCACAAAAAGAAGTGACAAGGCTAAAAGCCAGGTTTTGATTTTTAGATTGTTTTCAAGAGCACTTTGATGGCATATAGTGAGATATTAACTGTGTTTTAGAATTTCCATGAGGCAGCTAAGCCATTCAATAAAAGGAAAGCTTGGAAACTGCAATCAAAAAATGGTTGTCAACATTCAAGAAATGAAATAAGTGACTTCATGAAGAACATTGTACTTCATAGATTCAAATTAACCAATTTGCCGAAAGGAAATAACCCTAATGACAGAGTATATTTAACCTTGTTTTAACGTTTTGATAGCTTTCCTATGCCAATCCTGTCTGCCAAAATATTTTTTTGGCAACTTTAACTATCGTTAAACTAATGCTGCGACAGACGGTTTTACAATTTTCATTCGTCTGTCCAATAAATATGCGAACTGAGGCCATAAATACTTCATTTTGCAAATTTTAATACACACGTACATCGATTTTGCACACTTCGAAGTGCTCTCTATTCGTTGCTATGCACTTATTGCATTTTCTTTTTCATAGTTTAAAGCACCATTTGTAGGTTTCGTCAGTTAGGCATTTTAGTTGCCTCGTTGTTTCTTGCTTTATTGTGCCCATATCTTCACAGTGATATCCACCATCACATTTTTGCATTTTGGGAATAGGGAAAAGTGGCAGGGGGCGAGTTCTGGCTAATAAGGAGGGTGAACAAGGATGGTGATTGAATTGTTTGCCAAATTGACTTCGTCAAATTCTATTTTTGACAAGGAGTAAAAATAACGGCAACAGAAACTAAAATGACTGGGAACCATACGCACAGCTCGACGATCCGCCAAGCACGGACGGCTCATTGGGTCTCAGGCAACTAGTGCCGCTAGTGAACTTGACATTATTTCCGCATCATGGCCGCTAGATTGCACCAATTCGCGCATTTTTTGCACAAACAACATGTGCACATATCATATTTCAACAATGACACACTTTCACCCACGACCACTGCACCCACTATTCAATGCTCCAAAGGAGTGTGCAACTTATGTATTAAACAAATCTGCATTGCAATATTGATGAGTTTATGTATTTTTGTACAAACAGAGTTGATTATTTTGTGGAAACAATGGCCAACTCTAGAATTATTGCTAGTAATTAAGTATGATAGTGGGAAAACTGTTTACAGTACTCCCTTGGATCCAATACTAGAAGTAGGAAATATCACGGCGTAGCCCTATCTATTAATCCACCGCTTCTATTTTAGAAAATCGCTCAAGGACAACACACCCGTCTTTTAGCCATACCATTAAAAAAATATTGTTTTCTTACATATTGCCCATAGAAATGAGAGGGAATTGATAAAAGCATTCATAACCAACATTTAACATACACATTATTCGAAAATTAGAACACACCTGATTCCACAGCTTCACGGATATAAATAGTAGTATATTGTCGAGGAAATATTTTTAATGTTACTACACACTGCTCTCTTTCCCCTTCAGACTCGAAATTCATAGCAATGGACGTATCCTCTGGATCCTGTAAATGCGAAAGAAACACTTTAAACACCACCAAACATTGCTAATGGCAGTTCATTCGACTATTGACCTCTGCAAAAGTCACGATATCTTATAAACGTAACATCAATGTCAAAATTACAATCGCCTATACCTCCGTTTCGCCAGGTTGCCTACGTCTATTATTACCGGTTAACCTGGACATCGCGATTTTTATTCCTTCGCAGAGCTGCAAGTCACAATGTTAAAAATACAATTAAACATTTATTTTCTTGTTTGGGGCCTTGCATAAGGAATAATATCACTTTAAGCCAACAGGAGGAGGGAAACGACAGGTAACATACGGCGCACAACATGTTTTACCTGGTCTTGGTCATGTCCTGACGTTGCCGTAGATATTTCTGGCCTCAATACGTTGCCTGTATCAATGATGATGTTTTCACCATAAACAGCACTCATTTCGCTCATCATTTGAAAGATTTGTTGATCGGAATACTGAAATATTCCAATTAAACTGGATACCACTATTCGCTCGAAGTACGCTCGGCGACAATCTCGAAATACTGACTGGTGCTACAATTTCACACTGTAAGGATTCGCTGGATGAGGGAGCGGTGTGTCTACTTTGTAGTTTACAATGTGCTCGAGAGCGTCGATATTATGTTTCGCCTCGCCGCGCGCGCCCGCATACATTGTTTCCGATCTCACATTTTGTTTTCTCTTCGGTAATCTTCAGGTAGATTTATTTGTTAGCAAGGATGGCCAGTAGCATCAATTTACACTCGCAGTAACGTTCAGGAATAGTTCAATGAACTTAAGTATATTATTATATATTGAATGTGTAGCTTTTCCTGTTTGAAACGAGTTATTAAAAATATTGGTAAGATTGTTTCAATTAAGATGGCTTGCACTACGTCTTCTGTTACGATGCACGCCTGTGCCCGTGAATGCGAGACTCTTAAGGGCCCCTATCGCTGCGTTGCAAGGCTATCGTGATTGGGCCTCGATCGAAGGTTGAATGACAAGTTTGGCGAAATTCGTGTAAACCATGTGCCGCCCCATTAATGGGTTTTGATCAATATATACAGTTATTCATCAATTCATAGAACCCTGCAAGCTAGCGCTAGGATGCGTGGCAGGGGGTCTACCCGACTTAAATCTGACGCTCAATATAATCCCGATCTCTTGTTGTCTCTTATTGTGCGTGGGAAAAATGTCAACTGTAAGTTTTTTTAATTTTTACATAATTTTTCCTACTGTATTAACATAGAGCGAATAAATATTTTCAGCATTAGGATCCCAAATTTTAGCAGCATATTGTAAAATAGGCCTAACCAGGACTGCTTGTAACACTTTGCCAATAACAATGCTTTTTAATCTTTCGGACACATTTGGCCTATACTCATCTAATAAATTCTAATATAAAAAAAATATATCATTTGTTAGATGATCACATGGTAAATGTGATGAAAAGGGTAGGCAGAGATGTTATCTTTCACTGGTAAGGCCTAATTTAGATTATGCAGTTAGTATATGGTGTCCTCATGAAGTAGGTTTGATTCCCGAATCGGATCGCGAGCAGCGGAGGGGAGATAGTTATTTTAGTACCCTTCAAGCCACCGCTGGTGTGTGTGGCAAGGGGTGAACACACACCAGACTTATTTTGAACCGGACGTGACCCTAATGCGGTCGAACAATATTATTATCGGTCATGGAAAAAAGGCAACCTAAATCCATTTGTTCCACACTTCATCTCTCTAATTGTATTGACATGGCCTCTCCTACCGTAATATGACGAGAGTAATAATTCATTTTCGACATCATTGCTAAGGAGACCTCCTTCCAATTAATGCAAGAGCTTCACTCTGTAATTTAACCTTCGCTCCGTGAGTTATGCCTAGCCTAGCTGCTCTAATATTTTGGATACGCTACCAAGGTTATCATAACAACGGCTTATAAATCTAGCTCTTCTACGATGGAAGCGATCAAATTAGGCAATAAATCCCACTTCATAAGGATCCCACATAATTGCAACATATTCCAAATGAGGCCTAACCAGCTAAATATAACATTTATCTTTGAACTTTTCAGTACATTCACCATGTACTCCTCCAATAAATCCCAATATTTGTTAGCTTGCTCCCAATATGTGTTCCACCCATGAGAGGTGATGAGTGAGGGTAGCGCCTAGGTATTTAAGTGAGTCTATGCATTCCATTTCGGTGTCCCCAAAGCAGTAGGGGTTCGGGAGGGAGTTGCGCATTTTCCAAAAATTTATCACTACGCACATTTTTAAGTTTAATTCTCATTGCAAAGTGTTCCGCAGGCGTTGTTTAGATTTAAGGTCATATAAGATAAAGGTGCTGTGACCTCAGGATCACGGATATCACGAAAAACTACAGCATCATCGGCAAATAAGTGTATGTTACTAGTGACTACAGAGTCAATGTCGGTTACGTGGAGTAGGAATAAAAGGTGTCCGACAACACATGATCTACCTTTTTGGAAAAAGGATGACCTCAACACTGTATGACATTGGCGCAAAATTGGACCAATCAAATTAAAAATGAAAAAGTGCTTGGTGAGGAATTTTAGGGAATGCGATCATTTCCCTAACGGACACCTCCTGCATCCAAAATAACGAAATAGAGCTTATACCCGATTAAATAATTTGGCTCTACCCCTACTTGCTACCTCTCCTGGCTGAAAAATATAAGGCCATTAGGCGGACAAGCTATTTTTTTTAGTATTTCTAGTACCATGCGAGCCAACGCCAGTGTGTGTGGCAGGGGTAGAATATTATTATTATTATTAGGTAATCTACAGTTAAGGTAAGTTTTTGATTGATCGAATTGGGGAGAAAGTATTAAAGAAGAGAGTATAATGAATGTAATAGAGAAGACAGGAGTAGATTGCTGGGTTAGGTAACCCATTCATAACCTGCACAGTTCTCAGACTGCTCAGGTCCATGCAGGGAATGAATATTCAAGACAGGTGTGGCTAGAAAGAGGAATAATTAGAGCTGTCCATATCACCCATTCTTTGCTACATGCTAAGATGGTCAACATAGTAGGGGCATTTAAGAGGAAGAAGAATTGTATTAGGCAAAGTAGCTCTCACAATGAGGAAGAAGTTGATGACTGGGATGTTGATTAAGGAGATGATAAAAAGATTAGAGGACAAGTTTGATACGGGTAGGAGCATTGCACAACACAGAAAAATGGTTAATGAAACAATAAGATAGGCTCTTGAAATGTGTGGATGAGGATGAGAAAAGTAAAATGGAGAGAGAGAAAAAAAAGAAGTCATGAATTGTCAAGCAGAGCCATGTTCATTAAATCGCACATACCCCAAGTACTGAGAAAATAGACAAAGTAAAATACAGAAAGAACTCTTTTCACAGAATCAACATCATGGTGTTCTGCATTTAGAAAGAGATATTACCTGCGTATGAGAATTAAAGTTAAAATAGCAATAACATGGCAACAGAATATGAAGACTGAACTATTAAGTTGCATTAATTAGTCATTAACACAAGAAAATGACAAAATTTTGAACTTTCACAAATAGGAAACTTAAATGAGGTCTCATATGCCCAATGCACTCCCAAGCAAAAAGTGAATTCCAAAAGTGTAATTTTTAAAACTTGAGAACAAATAATACACAGTTGTGTTACCTTGCTGTGCTGACGAGACAAAATTTCTGCCTCATTTGATTTTCAAGAGGAGAATTCTGCCCAAGGAAAAACTGCATACAGGTGTGTTTGTGCACATTTATCCTTGGGGATGAAATTGTGAACAGACAATGTGTGGTCTGTGTCCTGAAATCTGCCTTGCTAGTATGGGATCAGTTTTGGAGCCACCAAACGGAAGCTGTGAAAAATAATATCATCCTCCTGAAAACTCAAATAACTGCAATTCCAGATGGCCTCACAAGCTAGCTTCAAAATCTAAAGGCTTGCATTAATCAACTATTTAAAGGATTCATGAAGGAAAAATAGAATTAGATGCAGTCTAACTGACATTGAAGAGAATTTTAGTAACTTGGAGCAAATTTTTGTGGGGTCATTTTACAGACCTGACAAAAAAGAAGAATGTCCCCCCTTAGGGGCCCATTAGCATCCCCTGAAAGAATAAAACAAGATGCTCAACAGGGCATTTTCTTGGCAACTGCTTTCAATACAGGTTGCCATCTTCAGGAGGAAGATGAGGTTAATTGTACTGTAACCAGTTACAATTACATAACCTATATTGTCAAGCACTGTTGCTTCCTTCCAAAGCCCTATTACATCTCCACCAATTCAAGCCTCAAACTATTTCTTCTGTTTTGTTTATGGCACAGCACCAAAACAGGTATTTTCATACCCACAATAAAATGAAAAAATCCAGCAGGAGGAATGTTTAGATCCCATTAAGCTTGCCATATGAGTTGCAGTCTTTGTGGAATACAACCATGGTAATACTATCACAAATATCAAAATAAAAGAAAAAATAAGGAAAATTGCAAGAGTAGTGATTAAATTGTATTGGGCCCACAAATTAAAAACAAATACATCTGACCAAGAGTAATATAATAATCACCCAACAGGATGATAGGTGATACCCTTTGAAATTTCAAGAAAAAATAAAGGTAATAATCATGGACTGGCAAATGCCATGAAATCATACTTTGGAACTAGGTCTGGCTCTCACCAAAACCATGTTGCCAACTTCTGCCTTCGATGGTAATTGATAAAATACCAGGGCTAAGCATGAGGCCTAAGCTAATTTTGAAATGAAAAAATATTATCTACACTTGACAAACTGCAGTTGGTACTCTGCAATAAAGTTGATTTACCACCATTACTCATTCACAGGAGGATCAACTGTTTTTAATAGTGTAAATTCTCTTACAGCTGATCAGGGTTTTTCAACACTTGAATACCTTCACCTGGACAGACCTGGGCTAAATTCCATTGGACCCTAGATTCCAAGTTTAATGCATCATCATCTTTGCCAAAAAAAAACACAAAACTTATTACAATAGTCAAAACTGCACGTTTTTATTCATTTTTATCAAAAGGAATCTCTTGATCTATTCATTAGACCTGCTTTGGACAAAAGCTGAAATCGCTATACCAAGAAACAGAAAGATTATTTTTAATAAGGGGATGAAGTTCATTGTGATATTTATTAGACTGATGGAAACTTGATTAGATTTTTAGAAACTCTTTAAGTTGTTTCAATTATAAATATCACATTTCTTACAGGATTTCAAAAAATACATTGTCAATAGTAATGTAGAAAACCTATATTTAAATTTTTACAGATGAGAAATTATTGCCAAAATGTACCATTTCATGGAAATTATTTTTCTTGAACAACAGGCACTTGCGTCTTATTCATGTGTATTAGGCCAATGTGGCTCGTCTCTTCTTCTGGCTATGCGTGCCACGAAACGCACTGTTCTTATCCTTAATGATTTTGTATGATTCCTTTACTACTATCCTTTCCTCTGTGGGTCTTGTCTATTTCTCCTTTGGTGGGTGAAACAGCTCCCTAACGCCATCTCTTGGCCAAAGAATGGGGGCACTTGGTTGCATAAAGCATCGCAAGTCTCAGTGTAAATTACGTTTCCTGGATAGCTCAAGTGGTTAAGAGCCTCCGCCCAGCAAGTGGAAAGATCCGGAGTTCATATCCCGGCCTAGGAAATATTTTTACATTCGTGATCTGCTGGATTCGGCCTTCCCTACCTCTCCTTTGTTCGTCCTTTATGTGTGTTCCTATCCCTTTTCCTTATATCTGTATGTATATATATTATATATATATATATATATATATATATATATATATATATATATATATATATATATATATATATAGTGGGTCTTTAAGTCCAGGGAATAGAGCGTTGGACTACAGACCAGAGGGTCTGGGGTTCGATTCCCAGGCAAGGCACTCTGGGCACCTGCAGCTCCACCCAAGCTAAAGTGATTTTTCGGGTACCAGGTCTTCCTGGGAAACCATAACCAGCAGAGGGAAAGGAAGTGGCCCCCCTACCCTGATGTGTGAATTTCACATGCCGTCGGACTTAGTACTGGGTAGAACTCTACCATCACCTACCAAACCGAACTTTGGGTTGATTACTGTGTTTATGGTATACATATATATATATATACGGCACGGAAATATGACCGTTTAGGCAAAACGATAGGTGGCGATTGGCGGCTTTTGAAATGCGAGCGCAGAGAAGTTCCTCATTTAATCTCCATGCAATTCATTCATGTATATGTGATTTTAGTGGCAAGTGTTTGGTTTAGGCAAATGGCTGGATTACAGCAATATTTCTTGATAAAAATATTCTTTTCAAAAATCATAAGAATTTAATATCCCGAGATCTGGACATGCATATGGACCTTACCCTGCCTGAAAGTAAGGCAAAATTGGACTGTGGCAATGAATTATTGTCACCGATCAGCCGTAACATGGTGTGGTGATCATTGTGTATTAGGTAAAATCACTGAAGTAACATTTTGTAGGTCAATGCCCATTTGTTGGTAAGTGTGTGTTTATAATAGGTGGATGTCAGTGGTAAATTCACCCTAGCAGGGCCTAATGCAACAGAAAAATAGTTTAACAGATACTAAAGGTTAAGAAAAAGAAGCAAGTGCCCTAACTACAGTTTGGGAAATGCATACTTATCAGTTTTTTTGTAATCACAGACTGGTTATCCCTCCAATATTTCAAATAGTGTGCTTCTATGATAAGAACCTTTGGCAGTAGAGAGTATGGTAAAATATTGCCTGTTTTATAAACATGGACATTTGCTGTCTATTTCATAAATATTAAGGAAAAACCAATTGAGTCCCATGATCTCGTGTTCAGTGACATATAAAACTGCAGCAGTATTTTAAAAAAGTTGAAGAAACTTTCTCAAATACCAGCTACACGATTCACAGGTGTAAAGAAAGCCATTCTAATGAGGTGGTGCTTTCATAGTGACAAATCCCATTTAGGTCAGGGTGGCTCGCTCAATAAGGCTTCTTGGAGAACCCAGTTTGTGGCATGCATGCATTTGCAGTGTTGTGCAAGGCCGCGGATGTGAGCCGTGCAAATATAAAATGCTGTCAACTTTACACTACATTCGTTTTCACACCATCAAAATTAAAAACCTGCGGGCCACCATGCATGCCAACTGGACTACATTCAGTTGGAGGCATTTCTAGTCAATTAAAGATACCAACCAATTGCGAATTTCAATATATTTCCTGGATAAAGGACAAGATCAAAGTTTGGGGCGGGTCAATCAACTGAACAGTGCGAAAAATGCCGAGCTGTGAGGTTTCAATGACAACATTGAAATAATGTGCACATTTATTCCCACAAGCAACATTAATTATCAAAGGTACCACTCTCTGCAGCTGCGTGCATTATTTGAAAGAATGTGAATATGCGACGCTGAATTGTTTTGATTGGTAAAATCAACATATTGCCACGTCAATACAATGGATTGATAATGCAAATCGGACTTTTCAATTCCACAGTGGCAAATGCCACCTGAAAGAAGGAATCGTTTCATGGCAGCTCTTAAGCAAATAGAGACGTCAGAATAATTATTTCATCTGCATTTACTATGCGTTCGCCCGATAACGTGGAACACTTCTTTTGAAATAAAGGTACAAAGATTTATTTTCTTGCGTCCATATATTTCTCCAAAGAACACCGCTCATAATTTAGACAGGCTTGTTTTTTATTCCGATTGATTTTCCTAAAATGTGGTAGGCAAACACAGGACACATTAATGTTCCACTGCCGAAGTTATTGCGCACCGCAACTCTTTCCATAGGGTAGAAATGATGTTCTATGCTATGATTCTTCCACTTTGAAATACACAATCATCACATGCAAAAACCATCCATGATATTCACACCAACTTCAAGTCTTCACGCTCCCAGTATTACTGTATCTTCTTTCACACACAAAGTAGCAGGCTGTGAAAAAAATATCACAGTTGCTCTTGTGGTCGCATTCTCAGGGTGGTATATTTCATAACTAAATGAATGAGAAAGTAAATAAATAATTAAACGGTTACGGACTGAACAGACTTTCTGGAGCAATTTATTTCTCTTATTCTCTCGAGTTTCCGTGAGCCAAATTACTCACCCTAAAATCACCTGCAATCTAACTTTTCATTATCTATTTTTAAAAACAACGTAGTGTGGCTCCTATACCTTCGTCCCATTGATGCGTGAGCACATAAATAGTCATCCGTGTCACAGAAATCCATCAAGTTCGCGATAAATTATGTGAAAGATGCATATTTTTCTAGTTCATTGGATCTGAATATGGAACGAAAACTGAGGTATACAATAACACACTTCAACATCGTTTGGTATCTAGTATCAATAGCTTCGATATATTTTGTGTTTTCAATTATTTATGGAAATCTTTTGCACAATCTTATATTTTGCAAACGAAAGCGAACAATAGTCGCACATATCAATTGCAAAAAAATCATTAAAAGCCCAAAACTCATTATTGCCTTTTAAAACAGAAAATATGCCCGTGCTCATTATGAAAAAATGTTTCTCAATGTTTACGTCGGTGCTAAATTAAAGTCTCACTAAATCTAGATTGATGTTGAGGTTGCCCTGTGACAGTAACTAAGTACGTCTGGGACATCTGCATATGAACTGATATTGTCGTCTCCTCTTAAACTGCTACTTTGAACTGATATTTCTTTAATTATGTGCGTAAAATAATGTGAGGTAATGCTGGAAACCATACGATTTTTTCTTTGGCGTTTTTGCGAGTATTTGCCATTTATTCGCACAATTCATGTAGAAGGTGTTCTCTTAAATTATAAAATATTTTTTACTTTTATATTTTCGTCACGAAATATTATATGGCGCCCATGGCCATTTTCAGTGCCGATTTACCTGGATGCGAGTGGAAGTTTTAAGTACGCAGCTCTTAGATGGCGAGCCAGACGCTCGCGCTTCATAATTTCCACACTCACCTTATGGCTCACTCCCCACCCATTCCGGACGCCCTCACAATTACTCCTTCCCTTCCCAACTGTCGCACTTCCCCTCTCTTAACCGGAGTCGTCGCCCCGTCTCTCTCCACCCCCCTCCTTCTCTTTCGCCCTCTTCCCCACCTCCAATGTCCCTCTGCGCTAAGGTCACGAGGGATACGAGCTGTATCCGCAGTCTGCTGTTTTGGCCCGGAGGGGAAGGGGTTTAGAAGCGTGGGCTGTGAAAGTAAGGTTCTGCGTGGGGTAGGCTGCCGCTACATCCCTTTACATGAGTCCACATGTTGAGCTTAGGCTTTTTGCCGCCAGTTATAGACCACCGGCAATGAATGACCAATGACGTTCGCATGGTAGCCTGTGGTGTGACTGCTCCAGCGATGTTGACCATGGACCTTTTTGAGCAGGAAATCGGCGTTCAAACCGTAATGACAGAAAATGTTCTTTTCTTTCCCACCATACACGCACTAAAAACTGTCTAGTGATAACATGCGGAATATAAGAAAGAGAAGAGATTGGTTCATGATGACATCTTCATTGTTTTAAATCTATAAAAACCGGATCCACTAGAACATTGTTCTCTCCTGAAATAAAGATATCATGGACCAAAATAGCAAGTTGTGCCCCACAGAATTTACCATTTTGGATACCGAGCTGGGGTTTTCATCAATAACTCTTCAATATCGACGTGTTCCCTGATAGAACTAGCATTTACATGTTCCATTGCCTTGCATGATACGGACGAGAAGTAAATAGGACTCTAATTGCTCGGTACCTACTGGGCTCTTGATATAAATATTGATTTTGCATTAGCCGATTTCTAATCACTGGGAACCTTGTGATCTATTCTCGATTTATTAAATATGATTCATAGATACGGTGTAAAATCCGACGCTAGTTCCTAAAATATACACATGGGAACTTGATCAGGCCCGGAGGGTTAATTAGGGTTAATATTATTTAGAGTAGTAGTAGTTTTAGGGGACGCAACCGACAGCTGAGGTCATTTGCACCATGAGGGATGGATGGGAACAGAGTAAGGGTGGCCAATCGTCCCATCATCAGCATTAGTCTATTCTTAACGAAAGGCGACAAGTGCTTCGCAGTTCCATGTCTAATCCGACGGACGGCGTACTCACACAAACCGCTCTCCGCAAAGGACCTCAAGTAGGGATTGGGACACCACTGAAGAATATCTACTGCCTTCATTATCCGAGCCCTCTCTGGGTGGGAAGCTGTTACGTTAGCCACCGCACCATCCCGATCCCATCCATTATATGATTTGTCACTTTTGGACACAGGTTGACGGGAACCATTTGTTTAGCTATTTTAAAACAATTTTCTTTACCCTTGGTGAATGAGTGGAATAGCACCTCACCCGAGTCACTTATTATTGGGGGTGTTATTATATTGAATACCGAAGAAATAACAACAATCCTGGACTCTATGAACATATTTCCATGACATGTTAACATATATTAACATCTAAGCCATTAAATAACATCTAAATGTGGAAATGGTTTGAAGTCGGCTTCATTTGTTTCTTTTCCATATATATTCCCCATATTCTTTCCCTAGGATATTTTCTATGCACTTCTCTCAGAGATTCCTTGTAACATTTGCTAGCATTACAGCGAAATATATCTTTGCATATGCCATGTTTTTGTGTATGTGCACTGGTCTCCATCTATTGAGAATGTTGTTATCGCCGTATAGCGACTAGAGTGACTAAAGTCGAGGTTTAAATAACACAGTAAAAGATCGATCGCATCGAGTATCGAATGCTTCGATATGCGATTAAATTTGTGTTTTGAATTTTCTTATAATTCTTTTGCACAATTCTATATTTTGCAAACGTAACCGAATAATAATCGCACATATCAATCAAAAAAATCATTTAAACCGCTTAATTTAAAAACCCTTTTGGAAACAAAAAATGTGCAGGTGTTTCTTTTAAAAAAATGACCCTGAATGCTCACATTTGTGCAAAACTATGCCCTCCATCTATGTAGATTGAAGCTGAGTATGATTTGTAATTCTGTAGTTTGCGAGTATCGAAACAATTAAAACGATGACAAGAAAACGCCGTCAATCGAAAATAATTACCTCGGATAATTTTCCTTTAAACATGGCTGCAAATGACACTGAAGGCTTCAACTTAAGTTGAAGCTTTCTTTCCCGTTTACAATCCAATTACATCGGTTACCCATAACATGGCTTTTCCAATTTATGGATAAAGCAATGTTGCATGATTCAAGAAATGCAAACATCTGCCAGAGAAGGTGTGGCAAAAACTTCATAATCATTATATTAGATATAGAAGATTATTGAAGAATGACTAGCATAATTGCCACCTAGGATTATGAATTTTCAACACAAAAGTCCCAGATACTTCTATTTATAAAGTTTAGCAATAAAGCATAATCACCTCCAATCCTCTTAAATACCTCTTCTCTCTTTCAACCAAGTAGTGAACCATTTCTTTAACCACATAAATAATGTAATCTAGGATCGTCGCCAGAGGTTTGTATTCATTTACTAGGCTCTCTTGCAATTCTTGTCATGATCCTGAAAACATATTTAGTTCCAAAAATAGTTTACTTCGTATGACTGAAAATATCAACAGTTGGCAGCTGCTCACCCTTTGTCATAGTCAATGACTCTACTTTGACAAAATCTACCACTCAAAATCCTTTTCTGTACCACTTTACATTCCTCAAAGCACACACTTTTACAATCAATTGCTAAGCTGTCAATTAACCTAGGACATTATTCCCTGACCCTCTTGCCCAAGAAGGTTCTCATCATACCTAAATGAAATATGATCTGCCTGGTCCTAAGGTATGGATCATAATGTAGTTAGTATTCCTCATCAAAGTGTCAGTACTGGCAAAACCATCACTGTTATCAAAATAACTCGACCATCTTGCATTTTCTATTGTTATGTTGATAAACCAGTTCTGTGCTTTTGCAATGCTTTTCCCTTACTTGGGAAAGAGTTGTAACCATCAGTCCAGAGCATCTCTATAAACCATACACGGTACCCTTTTTATTATATCTTCCCACAGGGTAATCTATCATGCAGCCCTTTAACCATTTGTTACATGTTTTAATTATGAACTCAACACTTCATGCATTTGAAATATAGCCCAAAATAATAAACTGTGTGTGATTATGAGCATTAATTTTTACAGATAAATGCACAGCCATTACCTGGAAGTTTCATAATGCTCATCTTTAGGTGTATCATATGTTGTGCTTCTACATGAATCAGTCATTACCAGCATAGCTTACCTCAACCAAATGATAAAAAACCATTCCTCATCATCTTTTTTAACCATAAATCTTTTTAAGGATTACCCCATTAACTCTCTAGTTTTTAACATGCCATATACCATGCCTGGCTACTCTTCTTTTCTGTCTTATAATAATAATGCTAATTTGCTGGCATTAAATTTCTGAATCTACATTTCCTGATTTCTTCTACTATGAAACACTTCTTTTTGCCACGACCTGAATCATGTGTAATGCAAGCAGGCCAATGAGGTTTCATGACTAAGGTACACCGCCGGAAAAGCTTGACTTCATTCAAATTGTCGCCAACATCATTATTCAATGAACTTATCATTTAATCTCTCAACTTTGGGAAAACTTCCTTGTATGACATAGTACCTGACTTAATTTCCACCAAAGACATTCGTGTCTGTATGGTATTAGTGTCATGTGGCTACTTTAGGCTAATGACTCAATAGGGGCAATATATCTGGATAGAAAAATTCATTTCAAAAACCCGAAATATATCCTCTGATGGTACCTGGACATGCAAAACTTGCTTACCTTGCAAGAATTGACAAAATAGCACTGTGGAAAGTATTTTTTCCACCAAATTGTAATAACATGGTGTGTGATCATTGTATAATAGCTAATATAGCGAAAATAATATTTTCTTCTTAAATGCTCATTTGCTGTCATCTGTCTAGTAAATATGGTTGGAAATCTTTGGTGGATTTGGCTTCAGAAAAAACTTAAACTCAACAAAATTTTTTCAGGTACTACAGGCTAACTAAAAGAACAAGTGCCCTACTTCATTTTGGGAAGTATCAATGCATCATTTTTTTTTAACTGAGAAAAATTATTTGTCCAATAAGTGAAATAGTTTTTACTATGACAATAGCCTCTGGCAGCAGAAAGTAAAGCAATGTTTCGCCTGTTTTATGAATGAAGACAATGGCTGATATTCGTGAAAAATGTCAAAGAAAAATAAATTATTCAAATAAGCCCATGCTCCGATTCATCCGCACCTGTTGCAGTATTTTAAAAGTTTAGAAATATTTTCAAGCTCGAATTAAATGATTAAAAGAATGAATGAAAGCTGTATTATATGTAGTTGTCCTTTTACCGTGACAAATGTCATTTATGTCTGGGGGTCCTTATCACAAAGGCATCTTGGAGAACCCCCTTGATGGCATGCATGAATTTGCAGTATGGGCAAGGCAATGTGCTAGGGTGCGCTTCTTAGAGAAAGCAACCAGAGTCTCCGCTCCCTTACCAGAAGATCACATGCTTCAAATAATTACTATTTAGGTAACTTTAGATTCTTTGGTTCCTTACTCGTTCCATGGGATAATTAAAAAATTTCCTTCAATATATTGAAATAGCTTCATGATTACAAGGAGAACAATATTATGGTTATTTGTTCACCTTTAACTCTTATGAATTTAGGTGTGAACTGCCTGGGCATGGCAATGTTGACATAATGTGAATCATTCACAGGAATTGTATAATATATATTGCAATTGATTTATTCTAAAAAAACCAATTGACTTATTGGAAATGGTTCTCATAAAAATGGAACTAGGATGACAATTCATATTTTGATTTTATGGCTAAGGCGTTCATCACAAAATACAAGTTCTCAGGAAGCATTCACTAAAAGCAATAAAAGCGTGTGAAAGACTTCAACCATTAAGAAATGCTGTCAACTAAACATTCCCTTTGTATTAACACTATTAAAAATGACCAGCGGGCCCTCATGCATGGCATTTGGTCTATGCGCAGTTGGAAGTGTTTCTAGTTAATAGAAAAAATAAAACTATTACAAATTTCCTGCATATAGTGCAGGAACAGAGCTTGGGGAGGGCCAATCTAGTGGGCAGTGTGCGAGAAGGCTTCAATGACTACCGTGATATCAGGCGCACCTGTATTCCAAGAAGAACAAAAATTATCAAGGCCCTTTTTTGGCAAGTGTGGGTAGAGAATAGTAGAAATGTGTGATGGATTCATTCTCCTTGCATAATGCAACAGAACATTAGTTTTGCACATACTACAGACTAAGCAATAGAAGCAAGTGCCAATTTATAGCTTCGGGAAATGCATATTCATCATTTTTTCGGAATCACAGACAGAGTACTCAGCCAATACATCAATTTATGTTTTTCTACGAGAACAGCTTTTTGCCGTGGACAGCAATCTAATGTATTGCTCGTTTAATGAACAGAGTCCATTGCTAACTATTTGATAAACATATTTAGGAAAAACCATTTAGTTCTATGAAATCTTGTTCAGTTTCATTCTAACCTCTTGCAGCATTTAAAAAATATGACAAAACTTTGCCGTCACCATGACCATTCACAATTTGCTTTGTTTCGGTAAGGCGATTAAATTATAGTACAAATTCTCAGGGAGTATTCATGAAAAGGAGTTAAAGTATGAGCAAGTCTTATACCGAACCTCCAAATATGAAATGCTCTTAACTTAACATTGCATTTGTTTACGCACCATCAATTAAACCCATGGGTCACCACGTAATCCATCTAAACAATGGTGAATTGCCGGTTTCACTTCTGTATTCCCAACACCAACCAACTGCGAAGTTTAATATTTCCTGGATATAGACCACGAACAAGGCTTGGGGCAGGTCAATCATAGATTACTGTACCGGAAGGCTTCAATGACACCATGATATGAGGTGTACGTTTATTACCAGAACTAACATTAATCATCAAAGGTACTACTCTCAGCCGCGGCCATTATTTTAAATTAAGTGTATATGCGACGCTGAAGTGAAACATAAGGATTTTTTTCTTACATCCATTTATTTCTTTCAAACATACAGCTCATAAATTAGACAAGCTTGTTTTTCATGAGGATTGATTTTCATAACACATGGTAGGAAAATACATGAAACATAAATGTTCCACCGCAAAATACATAACGTACAGGACTTTTCCCATAAGTTAGAGATGATGTTCAAGTCTATTATTCCTCCACTTGGAAAAATAAGTCGACGTTCGCAGATACCATGCAGCATATTCTCATGAATTCCCACCAAGTCTTCACCCTCCCAGTATTACAAAATCTTCCTTCAAACCTCTTGAGCTCGCATTCTCAGGGTGGTACATCTCAAACCTAAATAAATGAGTAAATGCACAAATAAATAAACGTTTAACGATCGAAGAGATTTTCAGGATGTATATTTCTATTATGCTCTCGAATTTTCGTTAGCTAAATTACCCACCTTCAATCGCTCGTCACAAGAGTCCTTTCATTTATTATTTTGAAGACTACGTGGCGTGGCTCAGATGCCTTCTCACAATTGGTGCACGGCAACATTACATATCTTCTGTGCAACAGAAATCCATCAAGTGCCCGATATATTATGTGATAGACGTACATTTTTCTATTTCATTGCTTCTAACGGTGTGACTAAAGTCGAGGTTTAAATAACACAGTAAAAGATCGATCGCATCGAGTATCGAATGCTTCGATATGCGATTAAATTTGTGTTTTGAATTTTCTTATAATTCTTTTGCACAATTCTATCTTTTGCAAACGTAACCGAATAAAAATCGCACATATCAATCAAAAAAATCATTTAAACCGCTTAATTTAAAAACCCTTTTGGAAACAAAAAATATGCCAGTGCTTCTTTTAAAAAAATGAGCCTGAATGCTCAAATTTGTGCTAAACTAAGCCCTCCATCTATGTAGATTGAAGCTGAGTATGATTTGTAATTCTGTAGTTTGCGGGTATCGAAACAATTAAAACGATGACAAGAAAACGCCGTCAATCGAAAATAATTACCTCGGATAACTTACCTTTAAACATGGCTGCAAATGAAACTGAAGGCTTCAACATAAGTTGAAGTTTTCTTTCCCGTTTACAATCCAATTACTTCGGTTACCCATAACATGGCTTTTCCAATTTATGAAAAAAGCAATGTTGCATGATTCAAGAAATGCAAACATCTGCCAGAGAAGGTGTGGCAAAAACTTCATAATCATTATATTAGATATAGAAGATTATTGAAGGAGGAATGGCATAATTGCCACCTAGGATTATGAATTTTCAACACAAAAGTCCCAGATACTTCTATTTATAATGTTTAGCAATAAAGCCTAATCACCTCCGATCCTCTTAAATACCTCTTCTCTCTTTCAACCAAGTAGTGAACCATTTCTTTAACCACATAAATAATGTAATCTAGGATCGTCGCCAGAGGTTCGTATTAATTTTCTATGCTCTCTTGCAAATCTTGTCATGATCCTGAAAACATATTTAGTTCCAAAAATAGTTTACTTCGTATGACTGAAAATATCAACAGTTGGCAGCTGCTCACCCTTTGTCATAGTCAATGACTCTACTTTGACAAAATCTACCACTCAAAATCCTTTTCTGTACCACTTTACATTCCTCAAAGCAAACACTTTTACAATCAATTCCTAAGCTGTCAATTAACCTAGGACATTATTCCCTGACCCTCTTGCCCCAGAAGGTTCTCATCATACCTAAATGAAATATGACCTGCCTGGTCCTAAGGTATGGATCATAATGTAGTTAGTATTCCTCATCAAAGTGTCAGTACTGGCAAAACCATCACTGTTATCAAAATAACTCGACCATCTTGCATTTTCCATTGTTATGTTGATAAACCAGTTCCGTGCTTTTGCAATACTTTTTCCTTACTTGGGAAAGAGTTGTAACTATCAGTCCAGAGCATCTCTATAAACCATACACGGTACCCTTTTTATTATATCTTCCCACAGGGTAATCTATCATGCAGCCCTTTCACCATTTGTTACATGTTTTAATTATGAACTCAACACTTCATGCATTTGAAAGGTAGCATAAAATAATAAACTGTGTGTAATTATGAGCATTAATTTTTACAGATAAATGCACAGCCATTACCTGGAAGTTTCATAATGCTCATCTTTAGGTGTATCATATGTTGTTCTTCTACATGAATCAGTCATTACCAGCATAGCTTACCTCAACCAAATGATAAAAAACCGTTCCTCATCATTTTTTGTAACCATAAATCTTTTTAAGGATTATCCCATTAACTCTCTAATTTTTAACTTGCCATATTCCATGCCTGGCTACTGTTCTTTTCTGTCTTATAATAATAATGCTAATTTGCCGGCATTAATTTTCTGAATCTACATTTCCTGATTTCTTCTACCATGAAACTTTTCTTTTTGCCACGACCTGAATCATGTGTAATGCAAGCAAGCCAATGAGGTTTAATGACTAAGGTACATCGCCGGAAAAGCTTGACTTCATTCAAAATGTCTCCAACATCATTATTCAATGAACTTATCATTTAATCTCTCAACTTTGGGAAAACTTCCTCGTATAACATAATACCTGACTTAATGTCCACCAAAGACATTCTTGTCTGTTTGGTATTAGTGTCATGTGGCTACTTAAGGCTAATGACTCAATAGGGGCAATATATCTGGATAGAAAAATTCATTTAAAAAATCCGAAATACTATATATCCTCTGATGGGACCTGGACATGCAAAACTTGCTTACCTTGCAAGAATTATGACAAAGTAGCACTGTGGAAAGTATTTTTTCCACCAAATTGTAATAACATGGTGTGTGATCATTGTATAATAACTAATAGAGCCAAAATAATATTTTCTTCTTAAATGCTCATTTGCTGTTATCTGTCTAGTAAATATAGTTGGAAATCTTTGGTGGATTTTGCTTCTGAAAAAACTTAAACTCAACAAAATTTTTTCAGGTACTACAGGCTAACTAAAAGAACAAGTGCCCTACTTCATTTTGGGAAGTACCAATGCATCATTTTTTTTTATCTGGGAAAAAATATTTGTCCAAAGAGTGAAATAGTTTTCACTATGACAATAGCCTCTGGCAGCAGAAAGTAGAGCAATGTTTCGCCTGTATTATGAATGAAGACAATGGCTGATATTCGTGAAAAATGTCAAAGAAAAATAAATTATTCAAATAAGCCCATGCTCCGATTCATCCGCACCTGTTGCAGTATTTTAAAAGTTTAGAAATATTTTCAAGCTCGAATTAAATGATTAAAAGAATGAATGAAAGCTGTATTATATGTAGTTGTCCTTTTACCGTGACAAATGCCATTTATGTGTGGGGGTCCTGATCACAAAGGCACCTTGGAGAACCCCCTTGGTGGCATGCATGAATTTGCACTGCGGGCAAGGCAATGTGCTAGGGTGCGCTTCTTAGAGAAAGCAACCAGAGTCTCCGCTCCCTTACCAGAAGATCACATGCTTCAAATAATTACTATTTAGGTAACTTTAGATTCTTTGGTTCCTTACTCGTTCCATGGGATAATTAAAAAATTTCCTTCAATATATTGAAATAGCTTCATGATTACAAGGAGAACAATATTATGGTTATTTGTTCACCTTTAACTCTTATGAATTTAGGTGTGAACTGCCTGGGCATGGCATTGTTGACATAATGTGAATCATTCACAGGAATTGTATAATATATATTGCAATTGATTTATTCCTAAAAAACCAATTGACTTATTGGAAATGGTTCTCTTAAAAATGGAACAAAGATGATAATTCAAATTTTGATTTTATGGCTAAGGCGTTCATCACAAAATACAAGTTCTCAGGAAGCATTCACTAAAAGCAATAAAAGCGTGTGAAAGACTTCAACCATTAAGAAATACTGTCAACTAAACACTCCCTTTGATTTAACACTATTATAAATGACCAGCAGGCCCTCATGCATGGCATTTGGTCTATGCGCAGTTGGAAGTGTTTCTAGTTAATAGCAAAAATAAAACTATTACAAATTTCCTGCATATAGTGCAGGAACAGAGCTTGGGGAGGGCCAATCTAGTGGGCAGTGTGCGAGAAGGCTTCAATGACCACCGTGATATCAGGCGCACCTGTATTCCAAGAAGAACAAAAATTATCAAGGCCCTTTTTTGGCAAGTGTGGGTAGAGAATAGTAGAAATGTGCAATGGATTATTCATTCTCCTTGCATAATGCAACAGAACATTAGTTTTGCACATACTACAGACTAAGCAATAGAAGCAAGTGCCAATTTATAGCTTCGGGAAATGCATATTCATCATTTTTTCGGAATCACAGACAGAGTACTCAGCCAATACATCAATTTATGTTTTTCTACGAGAACAGCTTTTTGCCGTGGACAGCAATCTAATGTATTGCTCGTTTAATGAACAGAGTCCATTGCTAACTATTTGATAAACATATTTAGGAAAAACCATTTAGTTCTATGAAATCTTGTTCAGTTTCATTCTAACCTCTTGCAGCATTTAAAAAATATGACAAAACTTTGCCGTCACCATGACCATTCACAATTTGCTTTGTTTCGGTAAGGCGATTAAATTATAGTACAAATTCTCAGGGAGTATTCATGAAAAGGAGTTAAAGTATGAGCAAGTCTTATACCGAACCTCCAAATATGAAATGCTCTTAACTTAACATTGCATTTGTTTACGCACCATCAATTAAACCCATGGGTCACCACGTAATCCATCTAAACAATGGTGAATTGCCGGTTTCACTTCTGTATTCCCAACACCAACCAACTGCGAAGTTTAATATTTCCTGGATATAGACCACGAACAAGGCTTGGGGCAGGTCAATCATAGATTACTGTACCGGAAGGCTTCAATGACACCATGATATGAGGTGTACGTTTATTACCAGAACTAACATTAATCATGAAAGGTACTACTCTCAGCCGCGGCCATTATTTTAAATTAAGTGTATATGCGACGCTGAAGTGAAACATAAGGATTTTTTTCTTACATCCATTTATTTCTTTCAAACATACAGCTCATAAATTAGACAAGCTTGTTTTTCATGAGGATTGATTTTCATAACACATGGTAGGAAAATACATGAAACATAAATGTTCCACCGCAAAATACATAACGTACAGGACTTTTCCCATAAGTTAGAGATGATGTTCAAGTCTATTATTCCTCCACTTGGAAAAATAAGTCGACGTTCGCAGATACCATGCAGCATATTCTCATGAATTCCCACCAAGTCTTCACCCTCCCAGTATTACAAAATCTTCCTTCAAACCTCTTGAGCTCGCATTCTCAGGGTGGTACATCTCAAACCTAAATAAATGAGTAAATGCACAAATAAATAAACGTTTAACGATCGAAGAGATTTTCAGGATGTATATTTCTATTATGCTCTCGAATTTTCGTTAGCTAAATTACCCACCTTCAATCGCTCGTCACAAGAGTCCTTTCATTTATTATTTTGAAGACTACGTGGCGTGGCTCAGATGCCTTCTCACAATTGGTGCACGGCAACATTACATATCTTCTGTGCAACAGAAATCCATCAAGTGCCCGATATATTATGTGATAGACGTACATTTTTCTATTTCATTGCTTCTAACGGTGTGACTAAAGTCGAGGTTTAAATAACACAGTAAAAGATCGATCGCATCGAGTATCGAATGCTTCGATATGCGATTAAATTTGTGTTTTGAATTTTCTTATAATTCTTTTGCACAATTCTATCTTTTGCAAACGTAACCGAATAAAAATCGCACATATCAATCAAAAAAATCATTTAAATCGCTTAATTTAAAAACCCTTTTGGAAACAAAAAATATGCCAGTGCTTCTTTTAAAAAAATGAGCCTGAATGCTCAAATTTGTGCTAAACTAAGCCCTCCATCTATGTAGATTGAAGCTGAGTATGATTTGTAATTCTGTAGTTTGCGGGTATCGAAACAATTAAAACGATGACAAGAAAACGCCGTCAATCGAAAATAATTACCTCGGATAACTTACCTTTAAACATGGCTGCAAATGAAACTGAAGGCTTCAACATAAGTTGAAGTTTTCTTTCCCGTTTACAATCCAATTACTTCGGTTACCCATAACATGGCTTTTCCAATTTATGAAAAAAGCAATGTTGCATGATTCAAGAAATGCAAACATCTGCCAGAGAAGGTGTGGCAAAAACTTCATAATCATTATATTAGATATAGAAGATTATTGAAGGAGGAATGGCATAATTGCCACCTAGGATTATGAATTTTCAACACAAAAGTCCCAGATACTTCTATTTATAATGTTTAGCAATAAAGCCTAATCACCTCCGATCCTCTTAAATACCTCTTCTCTCTTTCAACCAAGTAGTGAACCATTTCTTTAACCACATAAATAATGTAATCTAGGATCGTCGCCAGAGGTTCGTATTAATTTTCTATGCTCTCTTGCAAATCTTGTCATGATCCTGAAAACATATTTAGTTCCAAAAATAGTTTACTTCGTATGACTGAAAATATCAACAGTTGGCAGCTGCTCACCCTTTGTCATAGTCAATGACTCTACTTTGACAAAATCTACCACTCAAAATCCTTTTCTGTACCACTTTACATTCCTCAAAGCAAACACTTTTACAATCAATTCCTAAGCTGTCAATTAACCTAGGACATTATTCCCTGACCCTCTTGCCCCAGAAGGTTCTCATCATACCTAAATGAAATATGACCTGCCTGGTCCTAAGGTATGGATCATAATGTAGTTAGTATTCCTCATCAAAGTGTCAGTACTGGCAAAACCATCACTGTTATCAAAATAACTCGACCATCTTGCATTTTCCATTGTTATGTTGATAAACCAGTTCCGTGCTTTTGCAATACTTTTTCCTTACTTGGGAAAGAGTTGTAACTATCAGTCCAGAGCATCTCTATAAACCATACACGGTACCCTTTTTATTATATCTTCCCACAGGGTAATCTATCATGCAGCCCTTTCACCATTTGTTACATGTTTTAATTATGAACTCAACACTTCATGCATTTGAAAGGTAGCATAAAATAATAAACTGTGTGTAATTATGAGCATTAATTTTTACAGATAAATGCACAGCCATTACCTGGAAGTTTCATAATGCTCATCTTTAGGTGTATCATATGTTGTTCTTCTACATGAATCAGTCATTACCAGCATAGCTTACCTCAACCAAATGATAAAAAACCGTTCCTCATCATTTTTTGTAACCATAAATCTTTTTAAGGATTATCCCATTAACTCTCTAATTTTTAACTTGCCATATTCCATGCCTGGCTACTGTTCTTTTCTGTCTTATAATAATAATGCTAATTTGCCGGCATTAATTTTCTGAATCTACATTTCCTGATTTCTTCTACCATGAAACTTTTCTTTTTGCCACGACCTGAATCATGTGTAATGCAAGCAAGCCAATGAGGTTTAATGACTAAGGTACATCGCCGGAAAAGCTTGACTTCATTCAAAATGTCTCCAACATCATTATTCAATGAACTTATCATTTAATCTCTCAACTTTGGGAAAACTTCCTCGTATAACATAATACCTGACTTAATGTCCACCAAAGACATTCTTGTCTGTTTGGTATTAGTGTCAAGTGGCTACTTAAGGCTAATGACTCAATAGGGGCAATATATCTGGATAGAAAAATTCATTTAAAAAATCCGAAATACTATATATCCTCTGATGGGACCTGGACATGCAAAACTTGCTTACCTTGCAAGAATTATGACAAAGTAGCACTGTGGAAAGTATTTTTTCCACCAAATTGTAATAACATGGTGTGTGATCATTGTATAATAACTAATAGAGCCAAAATAATATTTTCTTCTTAAATGCTCATTTGCTGTTATCTGTCTAGTAAATATAGTTGGAAATCTTTGGTGGATTTTGCTTCTGAAAAAACTTAAACTCAACAAAATTTTTTCAGGTACTACAGGCTAACTAAAAGAACAAGTGCCCTACTTCATTTTGGGAAGTACCAATGCATCATTTTTTTTTATCTGGGAAAAAATATTTGTCCAAAGAGTGAAATAGTTTTCACTATGACAATAGCCTCTGGCAGCAGAAAGTAGAGCAATGTTTCGCCTGTATTATGAATGAAGACAATGGCTGATATTCGTGAAAAATGTCAAAGAAAAATAAATTATTCAAATAAGCCCATGCTCCGATTCATCCGCACCTGTTGCAGTATTTTAAAAGTTTAGAAATATTTTCAAGCTCGAATTAAATGATTAAAAGAATGAATGAAAGCTGTATTATATGTAGTTGTCCTTTTACCGTGACAAATGCCATTTATGTGTGGGGGTCCTGATCACAAAGGCACCTTGGAGAACCCCCTTGGTGGCATGCATGAATTTGCACTGCGGGCAAGGCAATGTGCTAGGGTGCGCTTCTTAGAGAAAGCAACCAGAGTCTCCGCTCCCTTACCAGAAGATCACATGCTTCAAATAATTACTATTTAGGTAACTTTAGATTCTTTGGTTCCTTACTCGTTCCATGGGATAATTAAAAAATTTCCTTCAATATATTGAAATAGCTTCATGATTACAAGGAGAACAATATTATGGTTATTTGTTCACCTTTAACTCTTATGAATTTAGGTGTGAACTGCCTGGGCATGGCATTGTTGACATAATGTGAATCATTCACAGGAATTGTATAATATATATTGCAATTGATTTATTCCTAAAAAACCAATTGACTTATTGGAAATGGTTCTCTTAAAAATGGAACAAAGATGATAATTCAAATTTTGATTTTATGGCTAAGGCGTTCATCACAAAATACAAGTTCTCAGGAAGCATTCACTAAAAGCAATAAAAGCGTGTGAAAGACTTCAACCATTAAGAAATACTGTCAACTAAACACTCCCTTTGATTTAACACTATTATAAATGACCAGCGGGCCCTCATGCATGGCATTTGGTCTATGCGCAGTTGGAAGTGTTTCTAGTTAATAGCAAAAATAAAACTATTACAAATTTCCTGCATATAGTGCAGGAACAGAGCTTGGGGAGGGCCAATCTAGTGGGCAGTGTGCGAGAAGGCTTCAATGACCACCGTGATATCAGGCGCACCTGTATTCCAAGAAGAACAAAAATTATCAAGGCCCTTTTTTGGCAAGTGTGGGTAGAGAATAGTAGAAATGTGCAATGGATTATTCATTCTCCTTGCATAATGCAACAGAACATTAGTTTTGCACATACTACAGACTAAGCAATAGAAGCAAGTGCCAATTTATAGCTTCGGGAAATGCATATTCATCATTTTTTCGGAATCACAGACAGAGTACTCAGCCAATACATCAATTTATGTTTTTCTACGAGAACAGCTTTTTGCCGTGGACAGCAATCTAATGTATTGCTCGTTTAATGAACAGAGTCCATTGCTAACTATTTGATAAACATATTTAGGAAAAACCATTTAGTTCTATGAAATCTTGTTCAGTTTCATTCTAACCTCTTGCAGCTTTTAAAAAATATGACAAAACTTTGCAGTCATCATGACCATTCACAATTTGCTTTGTTTCGGTAAGGCGATTAAACTATAGTACAAATTCTCAGGGAGTATTCATGAAAAGGAGTTAAAGTATGAGCAAGTCTTATACCGAACCTCCAAATATGAGGGGATCGAGATGGTGCGGGGGCTAACGTACTGGCTTCCCACCCTGAGGGCGCGGGTTCCAATCCCGGCGGTGTTGAATATTTTTCAGAGGTATCTCGATCCCTACTTGAGGTGCTTTGTGGAGGGCACTTTGAGTGAGTACGCCGTCCGTCGGATGGGACGTTAAACTGCGGACCCCTTGGCGCCTTTCGTAAAGAGTAGGCTAATGCTGACGCCGGGTTTCTCTCCACCCTTCATCCTTTCCTGTCCATCCCCTATGGCGCAAATGACCTTAGCTGTCGGTCGCCTCCCCTTAAAACTACTACTACTACTCCAAATATGAAATGCTCTTAACTTAACATTGCATTTGTTTACGCACCATCAATTAAACCTATGGGTCACCACGTAATCCATCTAAACAATGGTGAATTGCCGGTTTCACTTCTGTATTCCCAACACCAACCAACTGCGAAGTTTAATATTTCCTGGATATAGACCACGAACAAGGCTTGGGGCAGATCAATCATAGATTACTGTACCGGAAGGCTTCAATGACACCATGATATGAGGTGTACGTTTATTACCAGAACTAACATTAATCATCAAAGGTACTACTCTCAGCCGCGGCCATTATTTTAAATTAAGTGTATATGCGACGCTGAAGTGAAACATAAGGATTTTTTTCTTACATCCATTTATTTCTTTCAAACATACAGCTCATAAATTAGACAAGCTTGTTTTTCATGAGGATTGATTTTCATAACACATGGTAGGAAAATACATGAAACATAAATGTTCCACCGCAAAATACATAACGTACAGGACTTTTCCCATAAGTTAGAGATGATGTTCAAACCTATTATTCCTCCACTTGGAAAAATAAGTCGACGTTCGCAGATACCATGCAGCATATTCTCATGAATTCCCACCAAGTCTTCACCCTCCCAGTATTGCTAAATCTTCCTTCAAACCTCTTGAGCTCGCATTCTCAGGGTGGTACATCTCAAACCTAAATAAATGAGTAAATGCACAAATAAATAAACGTTTAACGATCGAAGAGATTTTCAGGATGTATATTTCTATTATGCTCTCGAATTTTCGTTAGCTAAATTACCCACCTTCAATCGCTCGTCACAAGAGTCCTTTCATTTATTATTTTGAAGACTACGTGGCGTGGCTCAGATGCCTTCTCACAATTGGTGCACGGCAACATTACATATCTTCTGTGCAACAGAAATCCATCAAGTGCCCGATATATTATGTGATAGACGTACATTTTTCTATTTCATTGCTTCTAACGGTGTGACTAAAGTCGAGGTTTAAATAACACAGTAAAAGATCGATCGCATCGAGTATCGAATGCTTCGATATGCGATTAAATTTGTGTTTTGAATTTTCTTATAATTCTTTTGCACAATTCTATCTTTTGCAAACGTAACCGAATAAAAATCGCACATATCAATCAAAAAAATCATTTAAATCGCTTAATTTAAAAACCCTTTTGGAAACAAAAAATATGCCAGTGCTTCTTTTAAAAAAATGAGCCTGAATGCTCAAATTTGTGCTAAACTAAGCCCTCCATCTATGTAGATTGAAGCTGAGTATGATTTGTAATTCTGTAGTTTGCGGGTATCGAAACAATTAAAACGATGACAAGAAAACGCCGTCAATCGAAAATAATTACCTCGGATAACTTACCTTTAAACATGGCTGCAAATGAAACTGAAGGTTTCAACATAAGTTGAAGTTTTCTTTCCCGTTTACAATCCAATTACTTCGGTTACCCATAACATGGCTTTTCCAATTTATGAAAAAAGCAATGTTGCATGATTCAAGAAATGCAAACATCTGCCAGAGAAGGTGTGGCAAAAACTTCATAATCATTATATTAGATATAGAAGATTATTGAAGGAGGAATGGCATAATTGCCACCTAGGATTATGAATTTTCAACACAAAAGTCCCAGATACTTCTATTTATAATGTTTAGCAATAAAGCCTAATCACCTCCGATCCTCTTAAATACCTCTTCTCTCTTTCAACCAAGTAGTGAACCATTTCTTTAACCACATAAATAATGTAATCTAGGATCGTCGCCAGAGGTTCGTATTAATTTTCTATGCTCTCTTGCAAATCTTGTCATGATCCTGAAAACATATTTAGTTCCAAAAATAGTTTACTTCGTATGACTGAAAATATCAACAGTTGGCAGCTGCTCACCCTTTGTCATAGTCAATGACTCTACTTTGACAAAATCTACCACTCAAAATCCTTTTCTGTACCACTTTACATTCCTCAAAGCAAACACTTTTACAATCAATTCCTAAGCTGTCAATTAACCTAGGACATTATTCCCTGACCCTCTTGCCCCAGAAGGTTCTCATCATACCTAAATGAAATATGACCTGCCTGGTCCTAAGGTATGGATCATAATGTAGTTAGTATTCCTCATCAAAGTGTCAGTACTGGCAAAACCATCACTGTTATCAAAATAACTCGACCATCTTGCATTTTCCATTGTTATGTTGATAAACCAGTTCCGTGCTTTTGCAATACTTTTTCCTTACTTGGGAAAGAGTTGTAACTATCAGTCCAGAGCATCTCTATAAACCATACACGGTACCCTTTTTATTATATCTTCCCACAGGGTAATCTATCATGCAGCCCTTTCACCATTTGTTACATGTTTTAATTATGAACTCAACACTTCATGCATTTGAAAGGTAGCATAAAATAATAAACTGTGTGTAATTATGAGCATTAATTTTTACAGATAAATGCACAGCCATTACCTGGAAGTTTCATAATGCTCATCTTTAGGTGTATCATATGTTGTTCTTCTACATGAATCAGTCATTACCAGCATAGCTTACCTCAACCAAATGATAAAAAACCGTTCCTCATCATTTTTTGTAACCATAAATCTTTTTAAGGATTATCCCATTAACTCTCTAATTTTTAACTTGCCATATTCCATGCCTGGCTACTGTTCTTTTCTGTCTTACAATAATAATGCTAATTTGCCGGCATTAATTTTCTGAATCTACATTTCCTGATTTCTTCTACCATGAAACTTTTCTTTTTGCCACGACCTGAATCATGTGTAATGCAAGCAAGCCAATGAGGTTTAATGACTGAGGTACATC
Organism: Hetaerina americana; assembly: GCF_022747635.1. NCBI lineage: Eukaryota > Metazoa > Arthropoda > Insecta > Odonata > Calopterygidae > Hetaerina > Hetaerina americana. Next base: position 5,124,264 of record NW_027286886.1, read on the forward strand.
GCCGGAAAAGCTTGACTTCATTCAAAATGTCTCCAACATCATTATTCAATGAACTTATCATTTAATCTCTCAACTTTGGGAAAACTTCCTCGTATAACATAATACCTGACTTAATGTCCACCAAAGACATTCTTGTCTGTTTGGTATTAGTGTCATGTGGCTACTTAAGGCTAATGACTCAATAGGGGCAATATATCTGGATAGAAAAATTCATTTCAAAAATCCGAAATATATCCTCTGATGGGACCTGGACATGCAAAACTTGCTTACCTTGCAAGAATTATGACAAAGTAGCACTGTGGAAAGTATTTTTTCCACCAAATTGTAATAACATGGTGTGTGATCATTGTATAATAACTAATAGAGCCAAAATAATATTTTCTTCTTAAATGCTCATTTGCTGTTATCTGTCTAGTAAATATAGTTGGAAATCTTTGGTGGATTTTGCTTCTGAAAAAACTTAAACTCAACAAAATTTTTTCAGGTACTACAGGCTAACTAAAAGAACAAGTGCCCTACTTCATTTTGGGAAGTACCAATGCATCATTTTTTTTTATCTGGGAAAAAATATTTGTCCAAAGAGTGAAATAGTTTTCACTATGACAATAGCCTCTGGCAGCAGAAAGTAGAGCAATGTTTCGCCTGTATTATGAATGAAGACAATGGCTGATATTCGTGAAAAATGTCAAAGAAAAATAAATTATTCAAATAAGCCCATGCTCCGATTCATCCGCACCTGTTGCAGTATTTTAAAAGTTTAGAAATATTTTCAAGCTCGAATTAAATGATTAAAAGAATGAATGAAAGCTGTATTATATGTAGTTGTCCTTTTACCGTGACAAATGCCATTTATGTGTGGGGGTCCTGATCACAAAGGCACCTTGGAGAACCCCCTTGGTGGCATGCATGAATTTGCACTGCGGGCAAGGCAATGTGCTAGGGTGCGCTTCTTAGAGAAAGCAACCAGAGTCTCCGCTCCCTTACCAGAAGATCACATGCTTCAAATAATTACTATTTAGGTAACTTTAGATTCTTTGGTTCCTTACTCGTTCCATGGGATAATTAAAAAATTTCCTTCAATATATTGAAATAGCTTCATGATTACAAGGAGAACAATATTATGGTTATTTGTTCACCTTTAACTCTTATGAATTTAGGTGTGAACTGCCTGGGCATGGCATTGTTGACATAATGTGAATCATTCACAGGAATTGTATAATATATATTGCAATTGATTTATTCCTAAAAAACCAATTGACTTATTGGAAATGGTTCTCTTAAAAATGGAACAAAGATGATAATTCAAATTTTGATTTTATGGCTAAGGCGTTCATCACAAAATACAAGTTCTCAGGAAGCATTCACTAAAAGCAATAAAAGCGTGTGAAAGACTTCAACCATTAAGAAATACTGTCAACTAAACACTCCCTTTGATTTAACACTATTATAAATGACCAGCGGGCCCTCATGCATGGCATTTGGTCTATGCGCAGTTGGAAGTGTTTCTAGTTAATAGCAAAAATAAAACTATTACAAATTTCCTGCATATAGTGCAGGAACAGAGCTTGGGGAGGGCCAATCTAGTGGGCAGTGTGCGAGAAGGCTTCAATGACCACCGTGATATCAGGCGCACCTGTATTCCAAGAAGAACAAAAATTATCAAGGCCCTTTTTTGGCAAGTGTGGGTAGAGAATAGTAGAAATGTGCGATGGATTATTCATTCTCCTTGCATAATGCAACAGAACATTAGTTTTGCACATACTACAGACTAAGCAATAGAAGCAAGTGCCAATTTATAGCTTCGGGAAATGCATATTCATCATTTTTTCGGAATCACAGACAGAGTACTCAGCCAATACATCAATTTATGTTTTTCTACGAGAACAGCTTTTTGCCGTGGACAGCAATCTAATGTATTGCTCGTTTAATGAACAGAGTCCATTGCTAACTATTTGATAAACATATTTAGGAAAAACCATTTAGTCCTATGAAATCTTGTTCAGTTTCATTCTAACCTCTTGCAGCATTTAAAAAATATGACAAAACTTTGCCGTCACCATGACCATTCACAATTTGCTTTGTTTCGGTAAGGCGATTAAATTATAGTACAAATTCTCAGGGAGTATTCATGAAAAGGAGTTAAAGTATGAGCAAGTCTTATACCGAACCTCCAAATATGAAATGCTCTTAACTTAACATTGCATTTGTTTACGCACCATCAATTAAACCTATGGGTCACCACGTAATCCATCTAAACAATGGTGAATTGCCGGTTTCACTTCTGTATTCCCAACACCAACCAACTGCGAAGTTTAATATTTCCTGGATATAGACCACGAACAAGGCTTGGGGCAGGTCAATCATAGATTACTGTACCGGAAGGCTTCAATGACACCATGATATGAGGTGTACGTTTATTACCAGAACTAACATTAATCATGAAAGGTACTACTCTCAGCCGCGGCCATTATTTTAAATTAAGTGTATATGCGACGCTGAAGTGAAATATAAGGATTTTTTTCTTACATCCATTTATTTCTTTCAAACATACAGCTCATAAATTAGACAAGCTTGTTTTTCATGAGGATTGATTTTCATAACACATGGTAGGAAAATACATGAAACATAAATGTTCCACCGCAAAATACATAACGTACAGGACTTTTCCCATAAGTTAGAGATGATGTTCAAACCTATTATTCCTCCACTTGGAAAAATAAGTCGACGTTCGCAGATACCATGCAGCATATTCTCATGAATTCCCACCAAGTCTTCACCCTCCCAGTATTGCTAAATCTTCCTTCAAACCTCTTGAGCTCGCATTCTCAGGGTGGTACATCTCAAACCTAAATAAATGAGTAAATGCACAAATAAATAAACGTTTAACGATCGAAGAGATTTTCAGGATGTATATTTCTATTATGCTCTCGAATTTTCGTTAGCTAAATTACCCACCTTCAATCGCTCGTCACAAGAGTCCTTTCATTTATTATTTTGAAGACTACGTGGCGTGGCTCAGATGCCTTCTCACAATTGGTGCACGGCAACATTACATATCTTCTGTGCAACAGAAATCCATCAAGTGCCCGATATATTATGTGATAGACGTACATTTTTCTATTTCATTGCTTCTAACGGTGTGACTAAAGTCGAGGTTTTAAATAACACAGTAAAAGATCGATCGCATCGAGTATCGAATGCTTCGATATGCGATTAAATTTGTGTTTTGAATTTTCTTATAATTCTTTTGCACAATTCTATCTTTTGCAAACGTAACCGAATAAAAATCGCACATATCAATCAAAAAAATCATTTAAATCGCTTAATTTAAAAACCCTTTTGGAAACAAAAAATATGCCAGTGCTTCTTTTAAAAAAATGAGCCTGAATGCTCAAATTTGTGCTAAACTAAGCCCTCCATCTATGTAGATTGAAGCTGAGTATGATTTGTAATTCTGTAGTTTGCGGGTATCGAAACAATTAAAACGATGACAAGAAAACGCCGTCAATCGAAAATAATTACCTCGGATAACTTACCTTTAAACATGGCTGCAAATGAAACTCAAGGCTTCAACATAAGTTGAAGTTTTCTTTCCCGTTTACAATCCAATTACTTCGGTTACCCATAACATGGCTTTTCCAATTTATGAAAAAAGCAATGTTGCATGATTCAAGAAATGCAAACATCTGCCAGAGAAGGTGTGGCAAAAACTTCATAATCATTATATTAGATATAGAAGATTATTGAAGGAGGAATGGCATAATTGCCACCTAGGATTATGAATTTTCAACACAAAAGTCCCAGATACTTCTATTTATAATGTTTAGCAATAAAGCCTAATCACCTCCGATCCTCTTAAATACCTCTTCTCTCTTTCAACCAAGTAGTGAACCATTTCTTTAACCACATAAATAATGTAATCTAGGATCGTCGCCAGAGGTTCGTATTAATTTTCTATGCTCTCTTGCAAATCTTGTCATGATCCTGAAAACATATTTAGTTCCAAAAATAGTTTACTTCGTATGACTGAAAATATCAACAGTTGGCAGCTGCTCACCCTTTGTCATAGTCAATGACTCTACTTTGACAAAATCTACCACTCAAAATCCTTTTCTGTACCACTTTACATTCCTCAAAGCAAACACTTTTACAATCAATTCCTAAGCTGTCAATTAACCTAGGACATTATTCCCTGACCCTCTTGCCCCAGAAGGTTCTCATCATACCTAAATGAAATATGACCTGCCTGGTCCTAAGGTATGGATCATAATGTAGTTAGTATTCCTCATCAAAGTGTCAGTACTGGCAAAACCATCACTGTTATCAAAATAACTCGACCATCTTGCATTTTCCATTGTTATGTTGATAAACCAGTTCCGTGCTTTTGCAATACTTTTTCCTTACTTGGGAAAGAGTTGTAACTATCAGTCCAGAGCATCTCTATAAACCATACACGGTACCCTTTTTATTATATCTTCCCACAGGGTAATCTATCATGCAGCCCTTTCACCATTTGTTACATGTTTTAATTATGAACTCAACACTTCATGCATTTGAAAGGTAGCATAAAATAATAAACTGTGTGTAATTATGAGCATTAATTTTTACAGATAAATGCACAGCCATTACCTGGAAGTTTCATAATGCTCATCTTTAGGTGTATCATATGTTGTTCTTCTACATGAATCAGTCATTACCAGCATAGCTTACCTCAACCAAATGATAAAAAACCGTTCCTCATCATTTTTTGTAACCATAAATCTTTTTAAGGATTATCCCATTAACTCTCTAATTTTTAACTTGCCATATTCCATGCCTGGCTACTGTTCTTTTCTGTCTTACAATAATAATGCTAATTTGCCGGCATTAATTTTCTGAATCTACATTTCCTGATTTCTTCTACCATGAAACTTTTCTTTTTGCCACGACCTGAATCATGTGTAATGCAAGCAAGCCAATGAGGTTTAATGACTGAGGTACATCGCCGGAAAAGCTTGACTTCATTCAAAATGTCTCCAACATCATTATTCAATGAACTTATCATTTAATCTCTCAACTTTGGGAAAACTTCCTCGTATAACATAATACCTGACTTAATGTCCACCAAAGACATTCTTGTCTGTTTGGTATTAGTGTCATGTGGCTACTTAAGGCTAATGACTCAATAGGGGCAATATATCTGGATAGAAAAATTCATTTCAAAAATCCGAAATACTATATATCCTCTGATGGGACCTGGACATGCAAAACTTGCTTACCTTGCAAGAATTATGACAAAGTAGCACTGTGGAAAGTATTTTTTCCACCAAATTGTAATAACATGGTGTGTGATCATTGTATAATAACTAATAGAGCCAAAATAATATTTTCTTCTTAAATGCTCATTTGCTGTTATCTGTCTAGTAAATATAGTTGGAAATCTTTGGTGGATTTTGCTTCTGAAAAAACTTAAACTCAACAAAACTTTTTCAGGTACTACAGGCTAACTATAAGAACAAGTGCCCTACTTCATTTTGGGAAGTACCAATGCATCATTTTTTTTTATCTGGGAAAAAATATTTGTCCAAAGAGTGAAATAGTTTTCACTATGACAATAGCCTCTGGCAGCAGAAAGTAGAGCAATGTTTCGCCTGTATTATGAATGAAGACAATGGCTGATATTCGTGAAAAATGTCAAAGAAAAATAAATTATTCAAATAAGCCCATGCTCCGATTCATCCGCACCTGTTGCAGTATTTTAAAAGTTTAGAAATATTTTCAAGCTCGAATTAAATGATTAAAAGAATGAATGAAAGCTGTATTATATGTAGTTGTCCTTTTACCGTGACAAATGCCATTTATGTGTGGGGGTCCTGATCACAAAGGCACCTTGGAGAACCCCCTTGGTGGCATGCATGAATTTGCACTGCGGGCAAGGCAATGTGCTAGGGTGCGCTTCTTAGAGAAAGCAACCAGAGTCTCCGCTCCCTTACCAGAAGATCACATGCTTCAAATAATTACTATTTAGGTAACTTTAGATTCTTTGGTTCCTTACTCGTTCCATGGGATAATTAAAAAATTTCCTTCAATATATTGAAATAGCTTCATGATTACAAGGAGAACAATATTATGGTTATTTGTTCACCTTTAACTCTTATGAATTTAGGTGTGAACTGCCTGGGCATGGCATTGTTGACATAATGTGAATCATTCACAGGAATTGTATAATATATATTGCAATTGATTTATTCCTAAAAAACCAATTGACTTATTGGAAATGGTTCTCTTAAAAATGGAACAAAGATGATAATTCAAATTTTGATTTTATGGCTAAGGCGTTCATCACAAAATACAAGTTCTCAGGAAGCATTCACTAAAAGCAATAAAAGCGTGTGAAAGACTTCAACCATTAAGAAATACTGTCAACTAAACACTCCCTTTGATTTAACACTATTATAAATGACCAGCGGGCCCTCATGCATGGCATTTGGTCTATGCGCAGTTGGAAGTGTTTCTAGTTAATAGCAAAAATAAAACTATTACAAATTTCCTGCATATAGTGCAGGAACAGAGCTTGGGGAGGGCCAATCTAGTGGGCAGTGTGCGAGAAGGCTTCAATGACCACCGTGATATCAGGCGCACCTGTATTCCAAGAAGAACAAAAATTATCAAGGCCCTTTTTTGGCAAGTGTGGGTAGAGAATAGTAGAAATGTGCGATGGATTATTCATTCTCCTTGCATAATGCAACAGAACATTAGTTTTGCACATACTACAGACTAAGCAATAGAAGCAAGTGCCAATTTATAGCTTCGGGAAATGCATATTCATCATTTTTTCGGAATCACAGACAGAGTACTCAGCCAATACATCAATTTATGTTTTTCTACGAGAACAGCTTTTTGCCGTGGACAGCAATCTAATGTATTGCTCGTTTAATGAACAGAGTCCATTGCTAACTATTTGATAAACATATTTAGGAAAAACCATTTAGTCCTATGAAATCTTGTTCAGTTTCATTCTAACCTCTTGCAGCATTTAAAAAATATGACAAAACTTTGCCGTCACCATGACCATTCACAATTTGCTTTGTTTCGGTAAGGCGATTAAATTATAGTACAAATTCTCAGGGAGTATTCATGAAAAGGAGTTAAAGTATGAGCAAGTCTTATACCGAACCTCCAAATATGAAATGCTCTTAACTTAACATTGCATTTGTTTACGCACCATCAATTAAACCTATGGGTCACCACGTAATCCATCTAAACAATGGTGAATTGCCGGTTTCACTTCTGTATTCCCAACACCAACCAACTGCGAAGTTTAATATTTCCTGGATATAGACCACGAACAAGGCTTGGGGCAGGTCAATCATAGATTACTGTACCGGAAGGCTTCAATGACACCATGATATGAGGTGTACGTTTATTACCAGAACTAACATTAATCATCAAAGGTACTACTCTCAGCCGCGGCCATTATTTTAAATTAAGTGTATATGCGACGCTGAAGTGAAACATAAGGATTTTTTTCTTACATCCATTTATTTCTTTCAAACATACAGCTCATAAATTAGACAAGCTTGTTTTTCATGAGGATTGATTTTCATAACACATGGTAGGAAAATACATGAAACATAAATGTTCCACCGCAAAATACATAACGTACAGGACTTTTCCCATAAGTTAGAGATGATGTTCAAGTCTATTATTCCTCCACTTGGAAAAATAAGTCGACGTTCGCAGATACCATGCAGCATATTCTCATGAATTCCCACCAAGTCTTCACCCTCCCAGTATTACAAAATCTTCCTTCAAACCTCTTGAGCTCGCATTCTCAGGGTGGTACATCTCAAACCTAAATAAATGAGTAAATGCACAAATAAATAAACGTTTAACGATCGAAGAGATTTTCAGGATGTATATTTCTATTATGCTCTCGAATTTTCGTTAGCTAAATTACCCACCTTCAATCGCTCGTCACAAGAGTCCTTTCATTTATTATTTTGAAGACTACGTGGCGTGGCTCAGATGCCTTCTCACAATTGGTGCACGGCAACATTACATATCTTCTGTGCAACAGAAATCCATCAAGTGCCCGATATATTATGTGATAGACGTACATTTTTCTATTTCATTGCTTCTAACGGTGTGACTAAAGTCGAGGTTTAAATAACACAGTAAAAGATCGATCGCATCGAGTATCGAATGCTTCGATATGCGATTAAATTTGTGTTTTGAATTTTCTTATAATTCTTTTGCACAATTCTATCTTTTGCAAACGTAACCGAATAAAAATCGCACATATCAATCAAAAAAATCATTTAAACCGCTTAATTTAAAAACCCTTTTGGAAACAAAAAATATGCCAGTGCTTCTTTTAAAAAAATGAGCCTGAATGCTCAAATTTGTGCTAAACTAAGCCCTCCATCTATGTAGATTGAAGCTGAGTATGATTTGTAATTCTGTAGTTTGCGGGTATCGAAACAATTAAAACGATGACAAGAAAACGCCGTCAATCGAAAATAATTACCTCGGATAACTTACCTTTAAACATGGCTGCAAATGAAACTGAAGGCTTCAACATAAGTTGAAGTTTTCTTTCCCGTTTACAATCCAATTACTTCGGTTACCCATAACATGGCTTTTCCAATTTATGAAAAAAGCAATGTTGCATGATTCAAGAAATGCAAACATCTGCCAGAGAAGGTGTGGCAAAAACTTCATAATCATTATATTAGATATAGAAGATTATTGAAGGAGGAATGGCATAATTGCCACCTAGGATTATGAATTTTCAACACAAAAGTCCCAGATACTTCTATTTATAATGTTTAGCAATAAAGCCTAATCACCTCCGATCCTCTTAAATACCTCTTCTCTCTTTCAACCAAGTAGTGAACCATTTCTTTAACCACATAAATAATGTAATCTAGGATCGTCGCCAGAGGTTCGTATTAATTTTCTATGCTCTCTTGCAAATCTTGTCATGATCCTGAAAACATATTTAGTTCCAAAAATAGTTTACTTCGTATGACTGAAAATATCAACAGTTGGCAGCTGCTCACCCTTTGTCATAGTCAATGACTCTACTTTGACAAAATCTACCACTCAAAATCCTTTTCTGTACCACTTTACATTCCTCAAAGCAAACACTTTTACAATCAATTCCTAAGCTGTCAATTAACCTAGGACATTATTCCCTGACCCTCTTGCCCCAGAAGGTTCTCATCATACCTAAATGAAATATGACCTGCCTGGTCCTAAGGTATGGATCATAATGTAGTTAGTATTCCTCATCAAAGTGTCAGTACTGGCAAAACCATCACTGTTATCAAAATAACTCGACCATCTTGCATTTTCCATTGTTATGTTGATAAACCAGTTCCGTGCTTTTGCAATACTTTTTCCTTACTTGGGAAAGAGTTGTAACTATCAGTCCAGAGCATCTCTATAAACCATACACGGTACCCTTTTTATTATATCTTCCCACAGGGTAATCTATCATGCAGCCCTTTCACCATTTGTTACATGTTTTAATTATGAACTCAACACTTCATGCATTTGAAAGGTAGCATAAAATAATAAACTGTGTGTAATTATGAGCATTAATTTTTACAGATAAATGCACAGCCATTACCTGGAAGTTTCATAATGCTCATCTTTAGGTGTATCATATGTTGTTCTTCTACATGAATCAGTCATTACCAGCATAGCTTACCTCAACCAAATGATAAAAAACCGTTCCTCATCATTTTTTGTAACCATAAATCTTTTTAAGGATTATCCCATTAACTCTCTAATTTTTAACTTGCCATATTCCATGCCTGGCTACTGTTCTTTTCTGTCTTACAATAATAATGCTAATTTGCCGGCATTAATTTTCTGAATCTACATTTCCTGATTTCTTCTACCATGAAACTTTTCTTTTTGCCACGACCTGAATCATGTGTAATGCAAGCAAGCCAATGAGGTTTAATGACTGAGGTACATCGCCGGAAAAGCTTGACTTCATTCAAAATGTCTCCAACATCATTATTCAATGAACTTATCATTTAATCTCTCAACTTTGGGAAAACTTCCTCGTATAACATAATACCTGACTTAATGTCCACCAAAGACATTCTTGTCTGTTTGGTATTAGTGTCATGTGGCTACTTAAGGCTAATGACTCAATAGGGGCAATATATCTGGATAGAAAAATTCATTTCAAAAATCCGAAATACTATATATCCTCTGATGGGACCTGGACATGCAAAACTTGCTTACCTTGCAAGAATTATGACAAAGTAGCACTGTGGAAAGTATTTTTTCCACCAAATTGTAATAACATGGTGTGTGATCATTGTATAATAACTAATAGAGCCAAAATAATATTTTCTTCTTAAATGCTCATTTGCTGTTATCTGTCTAGTAAATATAGTTGGAAATCTTTGGTGGATTTTGCTTCTGAAAAAACTTAAACTCAACAAAACTTTTTCAGGTACTACAGGCTAACTAAAAGAACAAGTGCCCTACTTCATTTTGGGAAGTACCAATGCATCATTTTTTTTTATCTGGGAAAAAATATTTGTCCAAAGAGTGAAATAGTTTTCACTATGACAATAGCCTCTGGCAGCAGAAAGTAGAGCAATGTTTCGCCTGTATTATGAATGAAGACAATGGCTGATATTCGTGAAAAATGTCAAAGAAAAATAAATTATTCAAATAAGCCCATGCTCCGATTCATCCGCACCTGTTGCAGTATTTTAAAAGTTTAGAAATATTTTCAAGCTCGAATTAAATGATTAAAAGAATGAATGAAAGCTGTATTATATGTAGTTGTCCTTTTACCGTGACAAATGCCATTTATGTGTGGGGGTCCTGATCACAAAGGCACCTTGGAGAACCCCCTTGGTGGCATGCATGAATTTGCACTGCGGGCAAGGCAATGTGCTAGGGTGCGCTTCTTAGAGAAAGCAACCAGAGTCTCCGCTCCCTTACCAGAAGATCACATGCTTCAAATAATTACTATTTAGGTAACTTTAGATTCTTTGGTTCCTTACTCGTTCCATGGGATAATTAAAAAATTTCCTTCAATATATTGAAATAGCTTCATGATTACAAGGAGAACAATATTATGGTTATTTGTTCACCTTTAACTCTTATGAATTTAGGTGTGAACTGCCTGGGCATGGCATTGTTGACATAATGTGAATCATTCACAGGAATTGTATAATATATATTGCAATTGATTTATTCCTAAAAAACCAATTGACTTATTGGAAATGGTTCTCTTAAAAATGGAACAAAGATGATAATTCAAATTTTGATTTTATGGCTAAGGCGTTCATCACAAAATACAAGTTCTCAGGAAGCATTCACTAAAAGCAATAAAAGCGTGTGAAAGACTTCAACCATTAAGAAATACTGTCAACTAAACACTCCCTTTGATTTAACACTATTATAAATGACCAGCGGGCCCTCATGCATGGCATTTGGTCTATGCGCAGTTGGAAGTGTTTCTAGTTAATAGCAAAAATAAAACTATTACAAATTTCCTGCATATAGTGCAGGAACAGAGCTTGGGGAGGGCCAATCTAGTGGGCAGTGTGCGAGAAGGCTTCAATGACCACCGTGATATCAGGCGCACCTGTATTCCAAGAAGAACAAAAATTATCAAGGCCCTTTTTTGGCAAGTGTGGGTAGAGAATAGTAGAAATGTGCAATGGATTATTCATTCTCCTTGCATAATGCAACAGAACATTAGTTTTGCACATACTACAGACTAAGCAATAGAAGCAAGTGCCAATTTATAGCTTCGGGAAATGCATATTCATCATTTTTTCGGAATCACAGACAGAGTACTCAGCCAATACATCAATTTATGTTTTTCTACGAGAACAGCTTTTTGCCGTGGACAGCAATCTAATGTATTGCTCGTTTAATGAACAGAGTCCATTGCTAACTATTTGATAAACATATTTAGGAAAAACCATTTAGTTCTATGAAATCTTGTTCAGTTTCATTCTAACCTCTTGCAGCATTTAAAAAATATGACAAAACTTTGCCGTCACCATGACCATTCACAATTTGCTTTGTTTCGGTAAGGCGATTAAATTATAGTACAAATTCTCAGGGAGTATTCATGAAAAGGAGTTAAAGTATGAGCAAGTCTTATACCGAACCTCCAAATATGAAATGCTCTTAACTTAACATTGCATTTGTTTACGCACCATCAATTAAACCCATGGGTCACCACGTAATCCATCTAAACAATGGTGAATTGCCGGTTTCACTTCTGTATTCCCAACACCAACCAACTGCGAAGTTTAATATTTCCTGGATATAGACCACGAACAAGGCTTGGGGCAGGTCAATCATAGATTACTGTACCGGAAGGCTTCAATGACACCATGATATGAGGTGTACGTTTATTACCAGAACTAACATTAATCATCAAAGGTACTACTCTCAGCCGCGGCCATTATTTTAAATTAAGTGTATATGCGACGCTGAAGTGAAACATAAGGATTTTTTTCTTACATCCATTTATTTCTTTCAAACATACAGCTCATAAATTAGACAAGCTTGTTTTTCATGAGGATTGATTTTCATAACACATGGTAGGAAAATACATGAAACATAAATGTTCCACCGCAAAATACATAACGTACAGGACTTTTCCCATAAGTTAGAGATGATGTTCAAGTCTATTATTCCTCCACTTGGAAAAATAAGTCGACGTTCGCAGATACCATGCAGCATATTCTCATGAATTCCCACCAAGTCTTCACCCTCCCAGTATTACAAAATCTTCCTTCAAACCTCTTGAGCTCGCATTCTCAGGGTGGTACATCTCAAACCTAAATAAATGAGTAAATGCACAAATAAATAAACGTTTAACGATCGAAGAGATTTTCAGGATGTATATTTCTATTATGCTCTCGAATTTTCGTTAGCTAAATTACCCACCTTCAATCGCTCGTCACAAGAGTCCTTTCATTTATTATTTTGAAGACTACGTGGCGTGGCTCAGATGCCTTCTCACAATTGGTGCACGGCAACATTACATATCTTCTGTGCAACAGAAATCCATCAAGTGCCCGATATATTATGTGATAGACGTACATTTTTCTATTTCATTGCTTCTAACGGTGTGACTAAAGTCGAGGTTTAAATAACACAGTAAAAGATCGATCGCATCGAGTATCGAATGCTTCGATATGCGATTAAATTTGTGTTTTGAATTTTCTTATAATTCTTTTGCACAATTCTATCTTTTGCAAACGTAACCGAATAAAAATCGCACATATCAATCAAAAAAATCATTTAAACCGCTTAATTTAAAAACCCTTTTGGAAACAAAAAATATGCCAGTGCTTCTTTTAAAAAAATGAGCCTGAATGCTCAAATTTGTGCTAAACTAAGCCCTCCATCTATGTAGATTGAAGCTGAGTATGATTTGTAATTCTGTAGTTTGCGGGTATCGAAACAATTAAAACGATGACAAGAAAACGCCGTCAATCGAAAATAATTACCTCGGATAACTTACCTTTAAACATGGCTGCAAATGAAACTGAAGGCTTCAACATAAGTTGAAGTTTTCTTTCCCGTTTACAATCCAATTACTTCGGTTACCCATAACATGGCTTTTCCAATTTATGAAAAAAGCAATGTTGCATGATTCAAGAAATGCAAACATCTGCCAGAGAAGGTGTGGCAAAAACTTCATAATCATTATATTAGATATAGAAGATTATTGAAGGAGGAATGGCATAATTGCCACCTAGGATTATGAATTTTCAACACAAAAGTCCCAGATACTTCTATTTATAATGTTTAGCAATAAAGCCTAATCACCTCCGATCCTCTTAAATACCTCTTCTCTCTTTCAACCAAGTAGTGAACCATTTCTTTAACCACATAAATAATGTAATCTAGGATCGTCGCCAGAGGTTCGTATTAATTTTCTATGCTCTCTTGCAAATCTTGTCATGATCCTGAAAACATATTTAGTTCCAAAAATAGTTTACTTCGTATGACTGAAAATATCAACAGTTGGCAGCTGCTCACCCTTTGTCATAGTCAATGACTCTACTTTGACAAAATCTACCACTCAAAATCCTTTTCTGTACCACTTTACATTCCTCAAAGCAAACACTTTTACAATCAATTCCTAAGCTGTCAATTAACCTAGGACATTATTCCCTGACCCTCTTGCCCCAGAAGGTTCTCATCATACCTAAATGAAATATGACCTGCCTGGTCCTAAGGTATGGATCATAATGTAGTTAGTATTCCTCATCAAAGTGTCAGTACTGGCAAAACCATCACTGTTATCAAAATAACTCGACCATCTTGCATTTTCCATTGTTATGTTGATAAACCAGTTCCGTGCTTTTGCAATACTTTTTCCTTACTTGGGAAAGAGTTGTAACTATCAGTCCAGAGCATCTCTATAAACCATACACGGTACCCTTTTTATTATATCTTCCCACAGGGTAATCTATCATGCAGCCCTTTCACCATTTGTTACATGTTTTAATTATGAACTCAACACTTCATGCATTTGAAAGGTAGCATAAAATAATAAACTGTGTGTAATTATGAGCATTAATTTTTACAGATAAATGCACAGCCATTACCTGGAAGTTTCATAATGCTCATCTTTAGGTGTATCATATGTTGTTCTTCTACATGAATCAGTCATTACCAGCATAGCTTACCTCAACCAAATGATAAAAAACCGTTCCTCATCATTTTTTGTAACCATAAATCTTTTTAAGGATTATCCCATTAACTCTCTAATTTTTAACTTGCCATATTCCATGCCTGGCTACTGTTCTTTTCTGTCTTACAATAATAATGCTAATTTGCCGGCATTAATTTTCTGAATCTACATTTCCTGATTTCTTCTACCATGAAACTTTTCTTTTTGCCACGACCTGAATCATGTGTAATGCAAGCAAGCCAATGAGGTTTAATGACTGAGGTACATCGCCGGAAAAGCTTGACTTCATTCAAAATGTCTCCAACATCATTATTCAATGAACTTATCATTTAATCTCTCAACTTTGGGAAAACTTCCTCGTATAACATAATACCTGACTTAATGTCCACCAAAGACATTCTTGTCTGTTTGGTATTAGTGTCATGTGGCTACTTAAGGCTAATGACTCAATAGGGGCAATATATCTGGATAGAAAAATTCATTTCAAAAATCCGAAATACTATATATCCTCTGATGGGACCTGGACATGCAAAACTTGCTTACCTTGCAAGAATTATGACAAAGTAGCAGTGTGGAAAGTATTTTTTCCACCAAATTGTAATAACATGGTGTGTGATCATTGTATAATAACTAATAGAGCCAAAATAATATTTTCTTCTTAAATGCTCATTTGCTGTTATCTGTCTAGTAAATATAGTTGGAAATCTTTGGTGGATTTTGCTTCTGAAAAAACTTAAACTCAACAAAATTTTTTCAGGTACTACAGGCTAACTAAAAGAACAAGTGCCCTACTTCATTTTGGGAAGTACCAATGCATCATTTTTTTTTATCTGGGAAAAAATATTTGTCCAAAGAGTGAAATAGTTTTCACTATGACAATAGCCTCTGGCAGCAGAAAGTAGAGCAATGTTTCGCCTGTATTATGAATGAAGACAATGGCTGATATTCGTGAAAAATGTCAAAGAAAAATAAAATATTCAAATAAGCCCATGCTCCGATTCATCCGCACCTGTTGCAGTATTTTAAAAGTTTAGAAATATTTTCAAGCTCGAATTAAATGATTAAAAGAATGAATGAAAGCTGTATTATATGTAGTTGTCCTTTTACCGTGACAAATGCCATTTATGTGTGGGGGTCCTGATCACAAAGGCACCTTGGAGAACCCCCTTGGTGGCATGCATGAATTTGCACTGCGGGCAAGGCAATGTGCTAGGGTGCGCTTCTTAGAGAAAGCAACCAGAGTCTCCGCTCCCTTACCAGAAGATCACATGCTTCAAATAATTACTATTTAGGTAACTTTAGATTCTTTGGTTCCTTACTCGTTCCATGGGATAATTAAAAAATTTCCTTCAATATATTGAAATAGCTTCATGATTACAAGGAGAACAATATTATGGTTATTTGTTCACCTTTAACTCTTATGAATTTAGGTGTGAACTGCCTGGGCATGGCATTGTTGACATAATGTGAATCATTCACAGGAATTGTATAATATATATTGCAATTGATTTATTCCTAAAAAACCAATTGACTTATTGGAAATGGTTCTCTTAAAAATGGAACAAAGATGATAATTCAAATTTTGATTTTATGGCTAAGGCGTTCATCACAAAATACAAGTTCTCAGGAAGCATTCACTAAAAGCAATAAAAGCGTGTGAAAGACTTCAACCATTAAGAAATACTGTCAACTAAACACTCCCTTTGATTTAACACTATTATAAATGACCAGCGGGCCCTCATGCATGGCATTTGGTCTATGCGCAGTTGGAAGTGTTTCTAGTTAATAGCAAAAATAAAACTATTACAAATTTCCTGCATATAGTGCAGGAACAGAGCTTGGGGAGGGCCAATCTAGTGGGCAGTGTGCGAGAAGGCTTCAATGACCACCGTGATATCAGGCGCACCTGTATTCCAAGAAGAACAAAAATTATCAAGGCCCTTTTTTGGCAAGTGTGGGTAGAGAATAGTAGAAATGTGCGATGGATTATTCATTCTCCTTGCATAATGCAACGGAACATTAGTTTTTCACATACTACAGACTAAGCAATAGAAGCAAGTGCCAATTTATAGCTTCGGGAAATGCATATTCATCATTTTTTCGGAATCACAGACAGAGTACTCAGCCAATACATCAATTTATGTTTTTCTACGAGAACAGCTTTTTGCCGTGGACAGCAATCTAATGTATTGCTCGTTTAATGAACAGAGTCCATTGCTAACTATTTGATAAACATATTTAGGAAAAACCATTTAGTTCTATGAAATCTTGTTCAGTTTCATTCTAACCTCTTGCAGCATTTAAAAAATATGACAAAACTTTGCCGTCACCATGACCATTCACAATTTGCTTTGTTTCGGTAAGGCGATTAAATTATAGTACAAATTCTCAGGGAGTATTCATGAAAAGGAGTTAGAGTATGAGCAAGTCTTATACCGAACCTCCAAATATGAAATGCTCTTAACTTAACATTGCATTTGTTTACGCACCATCAATTAAACCTATGGGTCACCACGTAATCCATCTAAACAATGGTGAATTGGCGGTTTCACTTCTGTATTCCCAACACCAACCAACTGCGAAGTTTAATATTTCCTGGATATAGACCACGAACAAGGCTTGGGGCAGGTCAATCATAGATTACTGTACCGGAAGGCTTCAATGACACCATGATATGAGGTGTACGTTTATTACCAGAACTAACATTAATCATCAAAGGTACTACTCTCAGCCGCGGCCATTATTTTAAATTAAGTGTATATGCGACGCTGAAGTGAAACATAAGGATTTTTTTCTTACATCCATTTATTTCTTTCAAACATACAGCTCATAAATTAGACAAGCTTGTTTTTCATGAGGATTGATTTTCATAACACATGGTAGGAAAATACATGAAACATAAATGTTCCACCGCAAAATACATAACGTACAGGACTTTTCCCATAAGTTAGAGATGATGTTCAAGTCTATTATTCCTCCACTTGGAAAAATAAGTCGACGTTCGCAGATACCATGCAGCATATTCTCATGAATTCCCACCAAGTCTTCACCCTCCCAGTATTGCTAAATCTTCCTTCAAACCTCTTGAGCTCGCATTCTCAGGGTGGTACATCTCAAACCTAAATAAATGAGTAAATGCACAAATAAATAAACGTTTAACGATCGAAGAGATTTTCAGGATGTATATTTCTATTATGCTCTCGAATTTTCGTTAGCTAAATTACCCACCTTCAATCGCTCGTCACAAGAGTCCTTTCATTTATTATTTTGAAGACTACGTGGCGTGGCTCAGATGCCTTCTCACAATTGGTGCACGGCAACATTACATATCTTCTGTGCAACAGAAATCCATCAAGTGCCCGATATATTATGTGATAGACGTACATTTTTCTATTTCATTGCTTCTAACGGTGTGACTAAAGTCGAGGTTTAAATAACACAGTAAAAGATCGATCGCATCGAGTATCGAATGCTTCGATATGCGATTAAATTTGTGTTTTGAATTTTCTTATAATTCTTTTGCACAATTCTATCTTTTGCAAACGTAACCGAATAAAAATCGCACATATCAATCAAAAAAAATCATTTAAACCGCTTAATTTAAAAACCCTTTTGGAAACAAAAAATATGCCAGTGCTTCTTTTAAAAAAATGAGCCTGAATGCTCAAATTTGTGCTAAACTAAGCCCTCCATCTATGTAGATTGAAGCTGAGTATGATTTGTAATTCTGTAGTTTGCGGGTATCGAAACAATTAAAACGATGACAAGAAAACGCCGTCAATCGAAAATAATTACCTCGGATAACTTACCTTTAAACATGGCTGCAAATGAAACTCAAGGCTTCAACATAAGTTGAAGTTTTCTTTCCCGTTTACAATCCAATTACTTCGGTTACCCATAACATGGCTTTTCCAATTTATGAAAAAAGCAATGTTGCATGATTCAAGAAATGCAAACATCTGCCAGAGAAGGTGTGGCAAAAACTTCATAATCATTATATTAGATATAGAAGATTATTGAAGGAGGAATGGCATAATTGCCACCTAGGATTATGAATTTTCAACACAAAAGTCCCAGATACTTCTATTTATAATGTTTAGCAATAAAGCCTAATCACCTCCGATCCTCTTAAATACCTCTTCTCTCTTTCAACCAAGTAGTGAACCATTTCTTTAACCACATAAATAATGTAATCTAGGATCGTCGCCAGAGGTTCGTATTAATTTTCTATGCTCTCTTGCAAATCTTGTCATGATCCTGAAAACATATTTAGTTCCAAAAATAGTTTACTTCGTATGACTGAAAATATCAACAGTTGGCAGCTGCTCACCCTTTGTCATAGTCAATGACTCTACTTTGACAAAATCTACCACTCAAAATCCTTTTCTGTACCACTTTACATTCCTCAAAGCAAACACTTTTACAATCAATTCCTAAGCTGTCAATTAACCTAGGACATTATTCCCTGACCCTCTTGCCCCAGAAGGTTCTCATCATACCTAAATGAAATATGACCTGCCTGGTCCTAAGGTATGGATCATAATGTAGTTAGTATTCCTCATCAAAGTGTCAGTACTGGCAAAACCATCACTGTTATCAAAATAACTCGACCATCTTGCATTTTCCATTGTTATGTTGATAAACCAGTTCCGTGCTTTTGCAATACTTTTTCCTTACTTGGGAAAGAGTTGTAACTATCAGTCCAGAGCATCTCTATAAACCATACACGGTACCCTTTTTATTATATCTTCCCACAGGGTAATCTATCATGCAGCCCTTTCACCATTTGTTACATGTTTTAATTATGAACTCAACACTTCATGCATTTGAAAGGTAGCATAAAATAATAAACTGTGTGTAATTATGAGCATTAATTTTTACAGATAAATGCACAGCCATTACCTGGAAGTTTCATAATGCTCATCTTTAGGTGTATCATATGTTGTTCTTCTACATGAATCAGTCATTACCAGCATAGCTTACCTCAACCAAATGATAAAAAACCGTTCCTCATCATTTTTTGTAACCATAAATCTTTTTAAGGATTATCCCATTAACTCTCTAATTTTTAACTTGCCATATTCCATGCCTGGCTACTGTTCTTTTCTGTCTTACAATAATAATGCTAATTTGCCGGCATTAATTTTCTGAATCTACATTTCCTGATTTCTTCTACCATGAAACTTTTCTTTTTGCCACGACCTGAATCATGTGTAATGCAAGCAAGCCAATGAGGTTTAATGACTGAGGTACATCGCCGGAAAAGCTTGACTTCATTCAAAATGTCTCCAACATCATTATTCAATGAACTTATCATTTAATCTCTCAACTTTGGGAAAACTTCCTCGTATAACATAATACCTGACTTAATGTCCACCAAAGACATTCTTGTCTGTTTGGTATTAGTGTCATGTGGCTACTTAAGGCTAATGACTCAATAGGGGCAATATATCTGGATAGAAAAATTCATTTCAAAAATCCGAAATACTATATATCCTCTGATGGGACCTGGACATGCAAAACTTGCTTACCTTGCAAGAATTATGACAAAGTAGCAGTGTGGAAAGTATTTTTTCCACCAAATTGTAATAACATGGTGTGTGATCATTGTATAATAACTAATAGAGCCAAAATAATATTTTCTTCTTAAATGCTCATTTGCTGTTATCTGTCTAGTAAATATAGTTGGAAATCTTTGGTGGATTTTGCTTCTGAAAAAACTTAAACTCAACAAAATTTTTTCAGGTACTACAGGCTAACTAAAAGAACAAGTGCCCTACTTCATTTTGGGAAGTACCAATGCATCATTTTTTTTTATCTGGGAAAAAATATTTGTCCAAAGAGTGAAATAGTTTTCACTATGACAATAGCCTCTGGCAGCAGAAAGTAGAGCAATGTTTCGCCTGTATTATGAATGAAGACAATGGCTGATATTCGTGAAAAATGTCAAAGAAAAATAAAATATTCAAATAAGCCCATGCTCCGATTCATCCGCACCTGTTGCAGTATTTTAAAAGTTTAGAAATATTTTCAAGCTCGAATTAAATGATTAAAAGAATGAATGAAAGCTGTATTATATGTAGTTGTCCTTTTACCGTGACAAATGCCATTTATGTGTGGGGGTCCTGATCACAAAGGCACCTTGGAGAACCCCCTTGGTGGCATGCATGAATTTGCACTGCGGGCAAGGCAATGTGCTAGGGTGCGCTTCTTAGAGAAAGCAACCAGAGTCTCCGCTCCCTTACCAGAAGATCACATGCTTCAAATAATTACTATTTAGGTAACTTTAGATTCTTTGGTTCCTTACTCGTTCCATGGGATAATTAAAAAATTTCCTTCAATATATTGAAATAGCTTCATGATTACAAGGAGAACAATATTATGGTTATTTGTTCACCTTTAACTCTTATGAATTTAGGTGTGAACTGCCTGGGCATGGCATTGTTGACATAATGTGAATCATTCACAGGAATTGTATAATATATATTGCAATTGATTTATTCCTAAAAAACCAATTGACTTATTGGAAATGGTTCTCTTAAAAATGGAACAAAGATGATAATTCAAATTTTGATTTTATGGCTAAGGCGTTCATCACAAAATACAAGTTCTCAGGAAGCATTCACTAAAAGCAATAAAAGCGTGTGAAAGACTTCAACCATTAAGAAATACTGTCAACTAAACACTCCCTTTGATTTAACACTATTATAAAGGACCAGCGGGCCCTCATGCATGGCATTTGGTCTATGCGCAGTTGGAAGTGTTTCTAGTTAATAGCAAAAATAAAACTATTACAAATTTCCTGCATATAGTGCAGGAACAGAGCTTGGGGAGGGCCAATCTAGTGGGCAGTGTGCGAGAAGGCTTCAATGACCACCGTGATATCAGGCGCACCTGTATTCCAAGAAGAACAAAAATTATCAAGGCCCTTTTTTGGCAAGTGTGGGTAGAGAATAGTAGAAATGTGCGATGGATTATTCATTCTCCTTGCATAATGCAACGGAACATTAGTTTTTCACATACTACAGACTAAGCAATAGAAGCAAGTGCCAATTTATAGCTTCGGGAAATGCATATTCATCATTTTTTCGGAATCACAGACAGAGTACTCAGCCAATACATCAATTTATGTTTTTCTACGAGAACAGCTTTTTGCCGTGGACAGCAATCTAATGTATTGCTCGTTTAATGAACAGAGTCCATTGCTAACTATTTGATAAACATATTTAGGAAAAACCATTTAGTTCTATGAAATCTTGTTCAGTTTCATTCTAACCTCTTGCAGCATTTAAAAAATATGACAAAACTTTGCCGTCACCATGACCATTCACAATTTGCTTTGTTTCGGTAAGGCGATTAAATTATAGTACAAATTCTCAGGGAGTATTCATGAAAAGGAGTTAGAGTATGAGCAAGTCTTATACCGAACCTCCAAATATGAAATGCTCTTAACTTAACATTGCATTTGTTTACGCACCATCAATTAAACCTATGGGTCACCACGTAATCCATCTAAACAATGGTGAATTGGCGGTTTCACTTCTGTATTCCCAACACCAACCAACTGCGAAGTTTAATATTTCCTGGATATAGACCACGAACAAGGCTTGGGGCAGGTCAATCATAGATTACTGTACCGGAAGGCTTCAATGACACCATGATATGAGGTGTACGTTTATTACCAGAACTAACATTAATCATCAAAGGTACTACTCTCAGCCGCGGCCATTATTTTAAATTAAGTGTATATGCGACGCTGAAGTGAAACATAAGGATTTTTTTCTTACATCCATTTATTTCTTTCAAACATACAGCTCATAAATTAGACAAGCTTGTTTTTCATGAGGATTGATTTTCATAACACATGGTAGGAAAATACATGAAACATAAATGTTCCACCGCAAAATACATAACGTACAGGACTTTTCCCATAAGTTAGAGATGATGTTCAAGTCTATTATTCCTCCACTTGGAAAAATAAGTCGACGTTCGCAGATACCATGCAGCATATTCTCATGAATTCCCACCAAGTCTTCACCCTCCCAGTATTGCTAAATCTTCCTTCAAACCTCTTGAGCTCGCATTCTCAGGGTGGTACATCTCAAACCTAAATAAATGAGTAAATGCACAAATAAATAAACGTTTAACGATCGAAGAGATTTTCAGGATGTATATTTCTATTATGCTCTCGAATTTTCGTTAGCTAAATTACCCACCTTCAATCGCTCGTCACAAGAGTCCTTTCATTTATTATTTTGAAGACTACGTGGCGTGGCTCAGATGCCTTCTCACAATTGGTGCACGGCAACATTACATATCTTCTGTGCAACAGAAATCCATCAAGTGCCCGATATATTATGTGATAGACGTACATTTTTCTATTTCATTGCTTCTAACGGTGTGACTAAAGTCGAGGTTTAAATAACACAGTAAAAGATCGATCGCATCGAGTATCGAATGCTTCGATATGCGATTAAATTTGTGTTTTGAATTTTCTTATAATTCTTTTGCACAATTCTATCTTTTGCAAACGTAACCGAATAAAAATCGCACATATCAATCAAAAAAAATCATTTAAACCGCTTAATTTAAAAACCCTTTTGGAAACAAAAAATATGCCAGTGCTTCTTTTAAAAAAATGAGCCTGAATGCTCAAATTTGTGCTAAACTAAGCCCTCCATCTATGTAGATTGAAGCTGAGTATGATTTGTAATTCTGTAGTTTGCGGGTATCGAAACAATTAAAACGATGACAAGAAAACGCCGTCAATCGAAAATAATTACCTCGGATAACTTACCTTTAAACATGGCTGCAAATGAAACTGAAGGTTTCAACATAAGTTGAAGTTTTCTTTCCCGTTTACAATCCAATTACTTCGGTTACCCATAACATGGCTTTTCCAATTTATGAAAAAAGCAATGTTGCATGATTCAAGAAATGCAAACATCTGCCAGAGAAGGTGTGGCAAAAACTTCATAATCATTATATTAGATATAGAAGATTATTGAAGGAGGAATGGCATAATTGCCACCTAGGATTATGAATTTTCAACACAAAAGTCCCAGATACTTCTATTTATAATGTTTAGCAATAAAGCCTAATCACCTCCGATCCTCTTAAATACCTCTTCTCTCTTTCAACCAAGTAGTGAACCATTTCTTTAACCACATAAATAATGTAATCTAGGATCGTCGCCAGAGGTTCGTATTAATTTTCTATGCTCTCTTGCAAATCTTGTCATGATCCTGAAAACATATTTAGTTCCAAAAATAGTTTACTTCGTATGACTGAAAATATCAACAGTTGGCAGCTGCTCACCCTTTGTCATAGTCAATGACTCTACTTTGACAAAATCTACCACTCAAAATCCTTTTCTGTACCACTTTACATTCCTCAAAGCAAACACTTTTACAATCAATTCCTAAGCTGTCAATTAACCTAGGACATTATTCCCTGACCCTCTTGCCCCAGAAGGTTCTCATCATACCTAAATGAAATATGACCTGCCTGGTCCTAAGGTATGGATCATAATGTAGTTAGTATTCCTCATCAAAGTGTCAGTACTGGCAAAACCATCACTGTTATCAAAATAACTCGACCATCTTGCATTTTCCATTGTTATGTTGATAAACCAGTTCCGTGCTTTTGCAATACTTTTTCCTTACTTGGGAAAGAGTTGTAACTATCAGTCCAGAGCATCTCTATAAACCATACACGGTACCCTTTTTATTATATCTTCCCACAGGGTAATCTATCATGCAGCCCTTTCACCATTTGTTACATGTTTTAATTATGAACTCAACACTTCATGCATTTGAAAGGTAGCATAAAATAATAAACTGTGTGTAATTATGAGCATTAATTTTTACAGATAAATGCACAGCCATTACCTGGAAGTTTCATAATGCTCATCTTTAGGTGTATCATATGTTGTTCTTCTACATGAATCAGTCATTACCAGCATAGCTTACCTCAACCAAATGATAAAAAACCGTTCCTCATCATTTTTTGTAACCATAAATCTTTTTAAGGATTATCCCATTAACTCTCTAATTTTTAACTTGCCATATTCCATGCCTGGCTACTGTTCTTTTCTGTCTTACAATAATAATGCTAATTTGCCGGCATTAATTTTCTGAATCTACATTTCCTGATTTCTTCTACCATGAAACTTTTCTTTTTGCCACGACCTGAATCATGTGTAATGCAAGCAAGCCAATGAGGTTTAATGACTGAGGTACATCGCCGGAAAAGCTTGACTTCATTCAAAATGTCTCCAACATCATTATTCAATGAACTTATCATTTAATCTCTCAACTTTGGGAAAACTTCCTCGTATAACATAATACCTGACTTAATGTCCACCAAAGACATTCTTGTCTGTTTGGTATTAGTGTCATGTGGCTACTTAAGGCTAATGACTCAATAGGGGCAATATATCTGGATAGAAAAATTCATTTCAAAAATCCGAAATACTATATATCCTCTGATGGGACCTGGACATGCAAAACTTGCTTACCTTGCAAGAATTATGACAAAGTAGCAGTGTGGAAAGTATTTTTTCCACCAAATTGTAATAACATGGTGTGTGATCATTGTATAATAACTAATAGAGCCAAAATAATATTTTCTTCTTAAATGCTCATTTGCTGTTATCTGTCTAGTAAATATAGTTGGAAATCTTTGGTGGATTTTGCTTCTGAAAAAACTTAAACTCAACAAAATTTTTTCAGGTACTACAGGCTAACTAAAAGAACAAGTGCCCTACTTCATTTTGGGAAGTACCAATGCATCATTTTTTTTTATCTGGGAAAAAATATTTGTCCAAAGAGTGAAATAGTTTTCACTATGACAATAGCCTCTGGCAGCAGAAAGTAGAGCAATGTTTCGCCTGTATTATGAATGAAGACAATGGCTGATATTCGTGAAAAATGTCAAAGAAAAATAAATTATTCAAATAAGCCCATGCTCCGATTCATCCGCACCTGTTGCAGTATTTTAAAAGTTTAGAAATATTTTCAAGCTCGAATTAAATGATTAAAAGAATGAATGAAAGCTGTATTATATGTAGTTGTCCTTTTACCGTGACAAATGCCATTTATGTGTGGGGGTCCTGATCACAAAGGCACCTTGGAGAACCCCCTTGGTGGCATGCATGAATTTGCACTGCGGGCAAGGCAATGTGCTAGGGTGCGCTTCTTAGAGAAAGCAACCAGAGTCTCCGCTCCCTTACCAGAAGATCACATGCTTCAAATAATTACTATTTAGGTAACTTTAGATTCTTTGGTTCCTTACTCGTTCCATGGGATAATTAAAAAATTTCCTTCAATATATTGAAATAGCTTCATGATTACAAGGAGAACAATATTATGGTTATTTGTTCACCTTTAACTCTTATGAATTTAGGTGTGAACTGCCTGGGCATGGCATTGTTGACATAATGTGAATCATTCACAGGAATTGTATAATATATATTGCAATTGATTTATTCCTAAAAAACCAATTGACTTATTGGAAATGGTTCTCTTAAAAATGGAACAAAGATGATAATTCAAATTTTGATTTTATGTCTAAGGCGTTCATCACAAAATACAAGTTCTCAGGAAGCATTCACTAAAAGCAATAAAAGCGTGTGAAAGACTTCAACCATTAAGAAATACTGTCAACTAAACACTCCCTTTGATTTAACACTATTATAAATGACCAGCGGGCCCTCATGCATGGCATTTGGTCTATGCGCAGTTGGAAGTGTTTCTAGTTAATAGCAAAAATAAAACTATTACAAATTTCCTGCATATAGTGCAGGAACAGAGCTTGGGGAGGGCCAATCTAGTGGGCAGTGTGCGAGAAGGCTTCAATGACCACCGTGATATCAGGCGCACCTGTATTCCAAGAAGAACAAAAATTATCAAGGCCCTTTTTTGGCAAGTGTGGGTAGAGAATAGTAGAAATGTGCGATGGATTATTCATTCTCCTTGCATAATGCAACAGAACATTAGTTTTTCACATACTACAGACTAAGCAATAGAAGCAAGTGCCAATTTATAGCTTCGGGAAATGCATATTCATCATTTTTTCGGAATCACAGACAGAGTACTCAGCCAATACATCAATTTATGTTTTTCTACGAGAACAGCTTTTTGCCGTGGACAGCAATCTAATGTATTGCTCGTTTAATGAACAGAGTCCATTGCTAACTATTTGATAAACATATTTAGGAAAAACCATTTAGTTCTATGAAATCTTGTTCAGTTTCATTCTAACCTCTTGCAGCATTTAAAAAATATGACAAAACTTTGCCGTCACCATGACCATTCACAATTTGCTTTGTTTCGGTAAGGCGATTAAATTATAGTACAAATTCTCAGGGAGTATTCATGAAAAGGAGTTAAAGTATGAGCAAGTCTTATACCGAACCTCCAAATATGAAATGCTCTTAACTTAACATTGCATTTGTTTACGCACCATCAATTAAACCTATGGGTCACCACGTAATCCATCTAAACAATGGTGAATTGCCGGTTTCACTTCTGTATTCCCAACACCAACCAACTGCGAAGTTTAATATTTCCTGGATATAGACCACGAACAAGGCTTGGGGCAGGTCAATCATAGATTACTGTACCGGAAGGCTTCAATGACACCATGATATGAGGTGTACGTTTATTACCAGAACTAACATTAATCATCAAAGGTACTACTCTCAGCCGCGGCCATTATTTTAATTAAGTGTATATGCGACGCTGAAGTGAAACATAAGGATTTTTTTCTTACATCCATTTATTTCTTTCAAACATACAGCTCATAAATTAGACAAGCTTGTTTTTCATGAGGATTGATTTTCATAACACATGGTAGGAAAATACATGAAACATAAATGTTCCACCGCAAAATACATAACGTACAGGACTTTTCCCATAAGTTAGAGATGATGTTTCAAGTCTATTATTCCTCCACTTGGAAAAATAAGTCGACGTTCGCAGATACCATGCAGCATATTCTCATGAATTCCCACCAAGTCTTCACCCTCCCAGTATTACAAAATCTTCCTTCAAACCTCTTGAGCTCGCATTCTCAGGGTGGTACATCTCAAACCTAAATAAATGAGTAAATGCACAAATAAATAAACGTTTAACGATCGAAGAGATTTTCATGATGTATATTTCTATTATGCTCTCGAATTTTCGTTAGCTAAATTACCCACCTTCAATCGCTCGTCACAAGAGTCCTTTCATTTATTATTTTGAAGACTACGTGGCGTGGCTCAGATGCCTTCTCACAATTGGTGCACGGCAACATTACATATCTTCTGTGCAACAGAAATCCATCAAGTGCCCGATATATTATGTGATAGACGTACATTTTTCTATTTCATTGCTTCTAACGGTGTGACTAAAGTCGAGGTTTAAATAACACAGTAAAAGATCGATCGCATCGAGTATCGAATGCTTCGATATGCGATTAAATTTGTGTTTTGAATTTTCTTATAATTCTTTTGCACAATTCTATCTTTTGCAAACGTAACCGAATAAAAATCGCACATATCAATCAAAAAAATCATTTAAACCGCTTAATTTAAAAACCCTTTTGGAAACAAAAAATATGCCAGTGCTTCTTTTAAAAAAATGAGCCTGAATGCTCAAATTTGTGCTAAACTAAGCCCTCCATCTATGTAGATTGAAGCTGAGTATGATTTGTAATTCTGTAGTTTGCGGGTATCGAAACAATTAAAACGATGACAAGAAAACGCCGTCAATCGAAAATAATTACCTCGGATAACTTACCTTTAAACATGGCTGCAAATGAAACTCAAGGCTTCAACATAAGTTGAAGTTTTCTTTCCCGTTTACAATCCAATTACTTCGGTTACCCATAACATGGCTTTTCCAATTTATGAAAAAAGCAATGTTGCATGATTCAAGAAATGCAAACATCTGCCAGAGAAGGTGTGGCAAAAACTTCATAATCATTATATTAGATATAGAAGATTATTGAAGGAGGAATGGCATAATTGCCACCTAGGATTATGAATTTTCAACACAAAAGTCCCAGATACTTCTATTTATAATGTTTAGCAATAAAGCCTAATCACCTCCGATCCTCTTAAATACCTCTTCTCTCTTTCAACCAAGTAGTGAACCATTTCTTTAACCACATAAATAATGTAATCTAGGATCGTCGCCAGAGGTTCGTATTAATTTTCTATGCTCTCTTGCAAATCTTGTCATGATCCTGAAAACATATTTAGTTCCAAAAATAGTTTACTTCGTATGACTGAAAATATCAACAGTTGGCAGCTGCTCACCCTTTGTCATAGTCAATGACTCTACTTTGACAAAATCTACCACTCAAAATCCTTTTCTGTACCACTTTACATTCCTCAAAGCAAACACTTTTACAATCAATTCCTAAGCTGTCAATTAACCTAGGACATTATTCCCTGACCCTCTTGCCCCAGAAGGTTCTCATCATACCTAAATGAAATATGACCTGCCTGGTCCTAAGGTATGGATCATAATGTAGTTAGTATTCCTCATCAAAGTGTCAGTACTGGCAAAACCATCACTGTTATCAAAATAACTCGACCATCTTGCATTTTCCATTGTTATGTTGATAAACCAGTTCCGTGCTTTTGCAATACTTTTTCCTTACTTGGGAAAGAGTTGTAACTATCAGTCCAGAGCATCTCTATAAACCATACACGGTACCCTTTTTATTATATCTTCCCACAGGGTAATCTATCATGCAGCCCTTTCACCATTTGTTACATGTTTTAATTATGAACTCAACACTTCATGCATTTGAAAGGTAGCATAAAATAATAAACTGTGTGTAATTATGAGCATTAATTTTTACAGATAAATGCACAGCCATTACCTGGAAGTTTCATAATGCTCATCTTTAGGTGTATCATATGTTGTTCTTCTACATGAATCAGTCATTACCAGCATAGCTTACCTCAACCAAATGATAAAAAACCGTTCCTCATCATTTTTTGTAACCATAAATCTTTTTAAGGATTATCCCATTAACTCTCTAATTTTTAACTTGCCATATTCCATGCCTGGCTACTGTTCTTTTCTGTCTTACAATAATAATGCTAATTTGCCGGCATTAATTTTCTGAATCTACATTTCCTGATTTCTTCTACCATGAAACTTTTCTTTTTGCCACGACCTGAATCATGTGTAATGCAAGCAAGCCAATGAGGTTTAATGACTGAGGTACATCGCCGGAAAAGCTTGACTTCATTCAAAATGTCTCCAACATCATTATTCAATGAACTTATCATTTAATCTCTCAACTTTGGGAAAACTTCCTCGTATAACATAATACCTGACTTAATGTCCACCAAAGACATTCTTGTCTGTTTGGTATTAGTGTCATGTGGCTACTTAAGGCTAATGACTCAATAGGGGCAATATATCTGGATAGAAAAATTCATTTCAAAAATCCGAAATACTATATATCCTCTGATGGGACCTGGACATGCAAAACTTGCTTACCTTGCAAGAATTATGACAAAGTAGCAGTGTGGAAAGTATTTTTTCCACCAAATTGTAATAACATGGTGTGTGATCATTGTATAATAACTAATAGAGCCAAAATAATATTTTCTTCTTAAATGCTCATTTGCTGTTATCTGTCTAGTAAATATAGTTGGAAATCTTTGGTGGATTTTGCTTCTGAAAAAACTTAAACTCAACAAAATTTTTTCAGGTACTACAGGCTAACTAAAAGAACAAGTGCCCTACTTCATTTTGGGAAGTACCAATGCATCATTTTTTTTTATCTGGGAAAAAATATTTGTCCAAAGAGTGAAATAGTTTTCACTATGACAATAGCCTCTGGCAGCAGAAAGTAGAGCAATGTTTCGCCTGTATTATGAATGAAGACAATGGCTGATATTCGTGAAAAATGTCAAAGAAAAATAAATTATTCAAATAAGCCCATGCTCCGATTCATCCGCACCTGTTGCAGTATTTTAAAAGTTTAGAAATATTTTCAAGCTCGAATTAAATGATTAAAAGAATGAATGAAAGCTGTATTATATGTAGTTGTCCTTTTACCGTGACAAATGCCATTTATGTGTGGGGGTCCTGATCACAAAGGCACCTTGGAGAACCCCCTTGGTGGCATGCATGAATTTGCACTGCGGGCAAGGCAATGTGCTAGGGTGCGCTTCTTAGAGAAAGCAACCAGAGTCTCCGCTCCCTTACCAGAAGATCACATGCTTCAAATAATTACTATTTAGGTAACTTTAGATTCTTTGGTTCCTTACTCGTTCCATGGGATAATTAAAAAATTTCCTTCAATATATTGAAATAGCTTCATGATTACAAGGAGAACAATATTATGGTTATTTGTTCACCTTTAACTCTTATGAATTTAGGTGTGAACTGCCTGGGCATGGCATTGTTGACATAATGTGAATCATTCACAGGAATTGTATAATATATATTGCAATTGATTTATTCCTAAAAAACCAATTGACTTATTGGAAATGGTTCTCTTAAAAATGGAACAAAGATGATAATTCAAATTTTGATTTTATGGCTAAGGCGTTCATCACAAAATACAAGTTCTCAGGAAGCATTCACTAAAAGCAATAAAAGCGTGTGAAAGACTTCAACCATTAAGAAATACTGTCAACTAAACACTCCCTTTGATTTAACACTATTATAAATGACCAGCGGGCCCTCATGCATGGCATTTGGTCTATGCGCAGTTGGAAGTGTTTCTAGTTAATAGCAAAAATAAAACTATTACAAATTTCCTGCATATAGTGCAGGAACAGAGCTTGGGGAGGGCCAATCTAGTGGGCAGTGTGCGAGAAGGCTTCAATGACCACCGTGATATCAGGCGCACCTGTATTCCAAGAAGAACAAAAATTATCAAGGCCCTTTTTTGGCAAGTGTGGGTAGAGAATAGTAGAAATGTGCGATGGATTATTCATTCTCCTTGCATAATGCAACAGAACATTAGTTTTTCACATACTACAGACTAAGCAATAGAAGCAAGTGCCAATTTATAGCTTCGGGAAATGCATATTCATCATTTTTTCGGAATCACAGACAGAGTACTCAGCCAATACATCAATTTATGTTTTTCTACGAGAACAGCTTTTTGCCGTGGACAGCAATCTAATGTATTGCTCGTTTAATGAACAGAGTCCATTGCTAACTATTTGATAAACATATTTAGGAAAAACCATTTAGTTCTATGAAATCTTGTTCAGTTTCATTCTAACCTCTTGCAGCATTTAAAAAATATGACAAAACTTTGCCGTCACCATGACCATTCACAATTTGCTTTGTTTCGGTAAGGCGATTAAATTATAGTACAAATTCTCAGGGAGTATTCATGAAAAGGAGTTAAAGTATGAGCAAGTCTTATACCGAACCTCCAAATATGAAATGCTCTTAACTTAACATTGCATTTGTTTACGCACCATCAATTAAACCTATGGGTCACCACGTAATCCATCTAAACAATGGTGAATTGCCGGTTTCACTTCTGTATTCCCAACACCAACCAACTGCGAAGTTTAATATTTCCTGGATATGGACCACGAACAAGGCTTGGGGCAGGTCAATCATAGATTACTGTACCGGAAGGCTTCAATGACACCATGATATGAGGTGTACGTTTATTACCAGAACTAACATTAATCATCAAAGGTACTACTCTCAGCCGCGGCCATTATTTTAAATTAAGTGTATATGCGACGCTGAAGTGAAACATAAGGATTTTTTTCTTACATCCATTTATTTCTTTCAAACATACAGCTCATAAATTAGACAAGCTTGTTTTTCATGAGGATTGATTTTCATAACACATGGTAGGAAAATACATGAAACATAAATGTTCCACCGCAAAATACATAACGTACAGGACTTTTCCCATAAGTTAGAGATGATGTTCAAGTCTATTATTCCTCCACTTGGAAAAATAAGTCGACGTTCGCAGATACCATGCAGCATATTCTCATGAATTCCCACCAAGTCTTCACCCTCCCAGTATTACAAAATCTTCCTTCAAACCTCTTGAGCTCGCATTCTCAGGGTGGTACATCTCAAACCTAAATAAATGAGTAAATGCACAAATAAATAAACGTTTAACGATCGAAGAGATTTTCATGATGTATATTTCTATTATGCTCTCGAATTTTCGTTAGCTAAATTACCCACCTTCAATCGCTCGTCACAAGAGTCCTTTCATTTATTATTTTGAAGACTACGTGGCGTGGCTCAGATGCCTTCTCACAATTGGTGCACGGCAACATTACATATCTTCTGTGCAACAGAAATCCATCAAGTGCCCGATATATTATGTGATAGACGTACATTTTTCTATTTCATTGCTTCTAACGGTGTGACTAAAGTCGAGGTTTAAATAACACAGTAAAAGATCGATCGCATCGAGTATCGAATGCTTCGATATGCGATTAAATTTGTGTTTTGAATTTTCTTATAATTCTTTTGCACAATTCTATCTTTTGCAAACGTAACCGAATAAAAATCGCACATATCAATCAAAAAAATCATTTAAACCGCTTAATTTAAAAACCCTTTTGGAAACAAAAAATATGCCAGTGCTTCTTTTAAAAAAATGAGCCTGAATGCTCAAATTTGTGCTAAACTAAGCCCTCCATCTATGTAGATTGAAGCTGAGTATGATTTGTAATTCTGTAGTTTGCGGGTATCGAAACAATTAAAACGATGACAAGAAAACGCCGTCAATCGAAAATAATTACCTCGGATAACTTACCTTTAAACATGGCTGCAAATGAAACTCAAGGCTTCAACATAAGTTGAAGTTTTCTTTCCCGTTTACAATCCAATTACTTCGGTTACCCATAACATGGCTTTTCCAATTTATGAAAAAAGCAATGTTGCATGATTCAAGAAATGCAAACATCTGCCAGAGAAGGTGTGGCAAAAACTTCATAATCATTATATTAGATATAGAAGATTATTGAAGGAGGAATGGCATAATTGCCACCTAGGATTATGAATTTTCAACACAAAAGTCCCAGATACTTCTATTTATAATGTTTAGCAATAAAGCCTAATCACCTCCGATCCTCTTAAATACCTCTTCTCTCTTTCAACCAAGTAGTGAACCATTTCTTTAACCACATAAATAATGTAATCTAGGATCGTCGCCAGAGGTTCGTATTAATTTTCTATGCTCTCTTGCAAATCTTGTCATGATCCTGAAAACATATTTAGTTCCAAAAATAGTTTACTTCGTATGACTGAAAATATCAACAGTTGGCAGCTGCTCACCCTTTGTCATAGTCAATGACTCTACTTTGACAAAATCTACCACTCAAAATCCTTTTCTGTACCACTTTACATTCCTCAAAGCAAACACTTTTACAATCAATTCCTAAGCTGTCAATTAACCTAGGACATTATTCCCTGACCCTCTTGCCCCAGAAGGTTCTCATCATACCTAAATGAAATATGACCTGCCTGGTCCTAAGGTATGGATCATAATGTAGTTAGTATTCCTCATCAAAGTGTCAGTACTGGCAAAACCATCACTGTTATCAAAATAACTCGACCATCTTGCATTTTCCATTGTTATGTTGATAAACCAGTTCCGTGCTTTTGCAATACTTTTTCCTTACTTGGGAAAGAGTTGTAACTATCAGTCCAGAGCATCTCTATAAACCATACACGGTACCCTTTTTATTATATCTTCCCACAGGGTAATCTATCATGCAGCCCTTTCACCATTTGTTACATGTTTTAATTATGAACTCAACACTTCATGCATTTGAAAGGTAGCATAAAATAATAAACTGTGTGTAATTATGAGCATTAATTTTTACAGATAAATGCACAGCCATTACCTGGAAGTTTCATAATGCTCATCTTTAGGTGTATCATATGTTGTTCTTCTACATGAATCAGTCATTACCAGCATAGCTTACCTCAACCAAATGATAAAAAACCGTTCCTCATCATTTTTTGTAACCATAAATCTTTTTAAGGATTATCCCATTAACTCTCTAATTTTTAACTTGCCATATTCCATGCCTGGCTACTGTTCTTTTCTGTCTTACAATAATAATGCTAATTTGCCGGCATTAATTTTCTGAATCTACATTTCCTGATTTCTTCTACCATGAAACTTTTCTTTTTGCCACGACCTGAATCATGTGTAATGCAAGCAAGCCAATGAGGTTTAATGACTGAGGTACATCGCCGGAAAAGCTTGACTTCATTCAAAATGTCTCCAACATCATTATTCAATGAACTTATCATTTAATCTCTCAACTTTGGGAAAACTTCCTCGTATAACATAATACCTGACTTAATGTCCACCAAAGACATTCTTGTCTGTTTGGTATTAGTGTCATGTGGCTACTTAAGGCTAATGACTCAATAGGGGCAATATATCTGGATAGAAAAATTCATTTCAAAAATCCGAAATACTATATATCCTCTGATGGGACCTGGACATGCAAAACTTGCTTACCTTGCAAGAATTATGACAAAGTAGCAGTGTGGAAAGTATTTTTTCCACCAAATTGTAATAACATGGTGTGTGATCATTGTATAATAACTAATAGAGCCAAAATAATATTTTCTTCTTAAATGCTCATTTGCTGTTATCTGTCTAGTAAATATAGTTGGAAATCTTTGGTGGATTTTGCTTCTGAAAAAACTTAAACTCAACAAAATTTTTTCAGGTACTACAGGCTAACTAAAAGAACAAGTGCCCTACTTCATTTTGGGAAGTACCAATGCATCATTTTTTTTTATCTGGGAAAAAATATTTGTCCAAAGAGTGAAATAGTTTTCACTATGACAATAGCCTCTGGCAGCAGAAAGTAGAGCAATGTTTCGCCTGTATTATGAATGAAGACAATGGCTGATATTCGTGAAAAATGTCAAAGAAAAATAAATTATTCAAATAAGCCCATGCTCCGATTCATCCGCACCTGTTGCAGTATTTTAAAAGTTTAGAAATATTTTCAAGCTCGAATTAAATGATTAAAAGAATGAATGAAAGCTGTATTATATGTAGTTGTCCTTTTACCGTGACAAATGCCATTTATGTGTGGGGGTCCTGATCACAAAGGCACCTTGGAGAACCCCCTTGGTGGCATGCATGAATTTGCACTGCGGGCAAGGCAATGTGCTAGGGTGCGCTTCTTAGAGAAAGCAACCAGAGTCTCCGCTCCCTTACCAGAAGATCACATGCTTCAAATAATTACTATTTAGGTAACTTTAGATTCTTTGGTTCCTTACTCGTTCCATGGGATAATTAAAAAATTTCCTTCAATATATTGAAATAGCTTCATGATTACAAGGAGAACAATATTATGGTTATTTGTTCACCTTTAACTCTTATGAATTTAGGTGTGAACTGCCTGGGCATGGCATTGTTGACATAATGTGAATCATTCACAGGAATTGTATAATATATATTGCAATTGATTTATTCCTAAAAAACCAATTGACTTATTGGAAATGGTTCTCTTAAAAATGGAACAAAGATGATAATTCAAATTTTGATTTTATGGCTAAGGCGTTCATCACAAAATACAAGTTCTCAGGAAGCATTCACTAAAAGCAATAAAAGCGTGTGAAAGACTTCAACCATTAAGAAATACTGTCAACTAAACACTCCCTTTGATTTAACACTATTATAAATGACCAGCGGGCCCTCATGCATGGCATTTGGTCTATGCGCAGTTGGAAGTGTTTCTAGTTAATAGCAAAAATAAAACTATTACAAATTTCCTGCATATAGTGCAGGAACAGAGCTTGGGGAGGGCCAATCTAGTGGGCAGTGTGCGAGAAGGCTTCAATGACCACCGTGATATCAGGCGCACCTGTATTCCAAGAAGAACAAAAATTATCAAGGCCCTTTTTTGGCAAGTGTGGGTAGAGAATAGTAGAAATGTGCGATGGATTATTCATTCTCCTTGCATAATGCAACAGAACATTAGTTTTTCACATACTACAGACTAAGCAATAGAAGCAAGTGCCAATTTATAGCTTCGGGAAATGCATATTCATCATTTTTTCGGAATCACAGACAGAGTACTCAGCCAATACATCAATTTATGTTTTTCTACGAGAACAGCTTTTTGCCGTGGACAGCAATCTAATGTATTGCTCGTTTAATGAACAGAGTCCATTGCTAACTATTTGATAAACATATTTAGGAAAAACCATTTAGTTCTATGAAATCTTGTTCAGTTTCATTCTAACCTCTTGCAGCATTTAAAAAATATGACAAAACTTTGCCGTCACCATGACCATTCACAATTTGCTTTGTTTCGGTAAGGCGATTAAATTATAGTACAAATTCTCAGGGAGTATTCATGAAAAGGAGTTAGAGTATGAGCAAGTCTTATACCGAACCTCCAAATATGAAATGCTCTTAACTTAACATTGCATTTGTTTACGCACCATCAATTAAACCTATGGGTCACCACGTAATCCATCTAAACAATGGTGAATTGGCGGTTTCACTTCTGTATTCCCAACACCAACCAACTGCGAAGTTTAATATTTCCTGGATATAGACCACGAACAAGGCTTGGGGCAGGTCAATCATAGATTACTGTACCGGAAGGCTTCAATGACACCATGATATGAGGTGTACGTTTATTACCAGAACTAACATTAATCATCAAAGGTACTACTCTCAGCCGCGGCCATTATTTTAAATTAAGTGTATATGCGACGCTGAAGTGAAACATAAGGATTTTTTTCTTACATCCATTTATTTCTTTCAAACATACAGCTCATAAATTAGACAAGCTTGTTTTTCATGAGGATTGATTTTCATAACACATGGTAGGAAAATACATGAAACATAAATGTTCCACCGCAAAATACATAACGTACAGGACTTTTCCCATAAGTTAGAGATGATGTTCAAGTCTATTATTCCTCCACTTGGAAAAATAAGTCGACGTTCGCAGATACCATGCAGCATATTCTCATGAATTCCCACCAAGTCTTCACCCTCCCAGTATTGCTAAATCTTCCTTCAAACCTCTTGAGCTCGCATTCTCAGGGTGGTACATCTCAAACCTAAATAAATGAGTAAATGCACAAATAAATAAACGTTTAACGATCGAAGAGATTTTCAGGATGTATATTTCTATTATGCTCTCGAATTTTCGTTAGCTAAATTACCCACCTTCAATCGCTCGTCACAAGAGTCCTTTCATTTATTATTTTGAAGACTACGTGGCGTGGCTCAGATGCCTTCTCACAATTGGTGCACGGCAACATTACATATCTTCTGTGCAACAGAAATCCATCAAGTGCCCGATATATTATGTGATAGACGTACATTTTTCTATTTCATTGCTTCTAACGGTGTGACTAAAGTCGAGGTTTAAATAACACAGTAAAAGATCGATCGCATCGAGTATCGAATGCTTCGATATGCGATTAAATTTGTGTTTTGAATTTTCTTATAATTCTTTTGCACAATTCTATCTTTTGCAAACGTAACCGAATAAAAATCGCACATATCAATCAAAAAAATCATTTAAACCGCTTAATTTAAAAACCCTTTTGGAAACAAAAAATATGCCAGTGCTTCTTTTAAAAAAATGAGCCTGAATGCTCAAATTTGTGCTAAACTAAGCCCTCCATCTATGTAGATTGAAGCTGAGTATGATTTGTAATTCTGTAGTTTGCGGGTATCGAAACAATTAAAACGATGACAAGAAAACGCCGTCAATCGAAAATAATTACCTCGGATAACTTACCTTTAAACATGGCTGCAAATGAAACTCAAGGCTTCAACATAAGTTGAAGTTTTCTTTCCCGTTTACAATCCAATTACTTCGGTTACCCATAACATGGCTTTTCCAATTTATGAAAAAAGCAATGTTGCATGATTCAAGAAATGCAAACATCTGCCAGAGAAGGTGTGGCAAAAACTTCATAATCATTATATTAGATATAGAAGATTATTGAAGGAGGAATGGCATAATTGCCACCTAGGATTATGAATTTTCAACACAAAAGTCCCAGATACTTCTATTTATAATGTTTAGCAATAAAGCCTAATCACCTCCGATCCTCTTAAATACCTCTTCTCTCTTTCAACCAAGTAGTGAACCATTTCTTTAACCACATAAA
This sequence comes from Hetaerina americana, assembly GCF_022747635.1. Lineage (NCBI taxonomy): Eukaryota > Metazoa > Arthropoda > Insecta > Odonata > Calopterygidae > Hetaerina > Hetaerina americana. The sequence goes on from NW_027286886.1 coordinate 5,163,087, forward strand.
TAATGTAATCTAGGATCGTCGCCAGAGGTTCGTATTAATTTTCTATGCTCTCTTGCAAATCTTGTCATGATCCTGAAAACATATTTAGTTCCAAAAATAGTTTACTTCGTATGACTGAAAATATCAACAGTTGGCAGCTGCTCACCCTTTGTCATAGTCAATGACTCTACTTTGACAAAATCTACCACTCAAAATCCTTTTCTGTACCACTTTACATTCCTCAAAGCAAACACTTTTACAATCAATTCCTAAGCTGTCAATTAACCTAGGACATTATTCCCTGACCCTCTTGCCCCAGAAGGTTCTCATCATACCTAAATGAAATATGACCTGCCTGGTCCTAAGGTATGGATCATAATGTAGTTAGTATTCCTCATCAAAGTGTCAGTACTGGCAAAACCATCACTGTTATCAAAATAACTCGACCATCTTGCATTTTCCATTGTTATGTTGATAAACCAGTTCCGTGCTTTTGCAATACTTTTTCCTTACTTGGGAAAGAGTTGTAACTATCAGTCCAGAGCATCTCTATAAACCATACACGGTACCCTTTTTATTATATCTTCCCACAGGGTAATCTATCATGCAGCCCTTTCACCATTTGTTACATGTTTTAATTATGAACTCAACACTTCATGCATTTGAAAGGTAGCATAAAATAATAAACTGTGTGTAATTATGAGCATTAATTTTTACAGATAAATGCACAGCCATTACCTGGAAGTTTCATAATGCTCATCTTTAGGTGTATCATATGTTGTTCTTCTACATGAATCAGTCATTACCAGCATAGCTTACCTCAACCAAATGATAAAAAACCGTTCCTCATCATTTTTTGTAACCATAAATCTTTTTAAGGATTATCCCATTAACTCTCTAATTTTTAACTTGCCATATTCCATGCCTGGCTACTGTTCTTTTCTGTCTTACAAAAATAATGCTAATTTGCCGGCATTAATTTTCTGAATCTACATTTCCTGATTTCTTCTACCATGAAACTTTTCTTTTTGCCACGACCTGAATCATGTGTAATGCAAGCAAGCCAATGAGGTTTAATGACTGAGGTACATCGCCGGAAAAGCTTGACTTCATTCAAAATGTCTCCAACATCATTATTCAATGAACTTATCATTTAATCTCTCAACTTTGGGAAAACTTCCTCGTATAACATAATACCTGACTTAATGTCCACCAAAGACATTCTTGTCTGTTTGGTATTAGTGTCATGTGGCTACTTAAGGCTAATGACTCAATAGGGGCAATATATCTGGATAGAAAAATTCATTTCAAAAATCCGAAATACTATATATCCTCTGATGGGACCTGGACATGCAAAACTTGCTTACCTTGCAAGAATTATGACAAAGTAGCAGTGTGGAAAGTATTTTTTCCACCAAATTGTAATAACATGGTGTGTGATCATTGTATAATAACTAATAGAGCCAAAATAATATTTTCTTCTTAAATGCTCATTTGCTGTTATCTGTCTAGTAAATATAGTTGGAAATCTTTGGTGGATTTTGCTTCTGAAAAAACTTAAACTCAACAAAATTTTTTCAGGTACTACAGGCTAACTAAAAGAACAAGTGCCCTACTTCATTTTGGGAAGTACCAATGCATCATTTTTTTTTATCTGGGAAAAAATATTTGTCCAAAGAGTGAAATAGTTTTCACTATGACAATAGCCTCTGGCAGCAGAAAGTAGAGCAATGTTTCGCCTGTATTATGAATGAAGACAATGGCTGATATTCGTGAAAAATGTCAAAGAAAAATAAATTATTCAAATAAGCCCATGCTCCGATTCATCCGCACCTGTTGCAGTATTTTAAAAGTTTAGAAATATTTTCAAGCTCGAATTAAATGATTAAAAGAATGAATGAAAGCTGTATTATATGTAGTTGTCCTTTTACCGTGACAAATGCCATTTATGTGTGGGGGTCCTGATCACAAAGGCACCTTGGAGAACCCCCTTGGTGGCATGCATGAATTTGCACTGCGGGCAAGGCAATGTGCTAGGGTGCGCTTCTTAGAGAAAGCAACCAGAGTCTCCGCTCCCTTACCAGAAGATCACATGCTTCAAATAATTACTATTTAGGTAACTTTAGATTCTTTGGTTCCTTACTCGTTCCATGGGATAATTAAAAAATTTCCTTCAATATATTGAAATAGCTTCATGATTACAAGGAGAACAATATTATGGTTATTTGTTCACCTTTAACTCTTATGAATTTAGGTGTGAACTGCCTGGGCATGGCATTGTTGACATAATGTGAATCATTCACAGGAATTGTATAATATATATTGCAATTGATTTATTCCTAAAAAACCAATTGACTTATTGGAAATGGTTCTCTTAAAAATGGAACAAAGATGATAATTCAAATTTTGATTTTATGGCTAAGGCGTTCATCACAAAATACAAGTTCTCAGGAAGCATTCACTAAAAGCAATAAAAGCGTGTGAAAGACTTCAACCATTAAGAAATACTGTCAACTAAACACTCCCTTTGATTTAACACTATTATAAATGACCAGCGGGCCCTCATGCATGGCATTTGGTCTATGCGCAGTTGGAAGTGTTTCTAGTTAATAGCAAAAATAAAACTATTACAAATTTCCTGCATATAGTGCAGGAACAGAGCTTGGGGAGGGCCAATCTAGTGGGCAGTGTGCGAGAAGGCTTCAATGACCACCGTGATATCAGGCGCACCTGTATTCCAAGAAGAACAAAAATTATCAAGGCCCTTTTTTGGCAAGTGTGGGTAGAGAATAGTAGAAATGTGCGATGGATTATTCATTCTCCTTGCATAATGCAACAGAACATTAGTTTTTCACATACTACAGACTAAGCAATAGAAGCAAGTGCCAATTTATAGCTTCGGGAAATGCATATTCATCATTTTTTCGGAATCACAGACAGAGTACTCAGCCAATACATCAATTTATGTTTTTCTACGAGAACAGCTTTTTGCCGTGGACAGCAATCTAATGTATTGCTCGTTTAATGAACAGAGTCCATTGCTAACTATTTGATAAACATATTTAGGAAAAACCATTTAGTTCTATGAAATCTTGTTCAGTTTCATTCTAACATCTTGCAGCATTTAAAAAATATTACAAAACTTTGCAGTCATCATGACCATTCACAATTTGCTTTGTTTCGGTAAGGCGATTAAATTATAGTACAAATTCTCAGGGAGTATTCATGAAAAGGAGTTAAAGTATGAGCAAGTCTTATACCGAACCTCCAAATATGAAATGCTCTTAACTTAACATTGCATTTGTTTACGCACCATCAATTAAACCTATGGGTCACCACGTAATCCATCTAAACAATGGTGAATTGGCGGTTTCACTTCTGTATTCCCAACACCAACCAACTGCGAAGTTTAATATTTCCTGGATATAGACCACGAACAAGGCTTGGGGCAGGTCAATCATAGATTACTGTACCGGAAGGCTTCAATGACACCATGATATGAGGTGTACGTTTATTACCAGAACTAACATTAATCATGAAAGGTACTACTCTCAGCCGCGGCCATTATTTTAAATTAAGTGTATATGCGTCGCTGAAGTGAAACATAAGGATTTTTTTCTTACATCCATTTATTTCTTTCAAACATACAGCTCATAAATTAGACAAGCTTGTTTTTCATGAGGATTGATTTTCATAACACATGGTAGGAAAATACATGAAACATAAATGTTCCACCGCAAAATACATAACGTACAGGACTTTTCCCATAAGTTAGAGATGATGTTCAAGTCTATTATTCCTCCACTTGGAAAAATAAGTCGACGTTCGCAGATACCATGCAGCATATTCTCATGAATTCCCACCAAGTCTTCACCCTCCCAGTATTACAAAATCTCCCTTCAAACCTCTTGAGCTCGCATTCTCAGGGTGGTACATCTCAAACCTAAATAAATGAGTAAATGCACAAATAAATAAACGTTTAACGATCGAAGAGATTTTCAGGATGTATATTTCTATTATGCTCTCGAATTTTCGTTAGCTAAATTACCCACCTTCAATCGCTCGTCACAAGAGTCCTTTCATTTATTATTTTGAAGACTACGTGGCGTGGCTCAGATGCCTTCTCACAATTGGTGCACGGCAACATTACATATCTTCTGTGCAACAGAAATCCATCAAGTGCCCGATATATTATGTGATAGACGTACATTTTTCTATTTCATTGCTTCTAACGGTGTGACTAAAGTCGAGGTTTAAATAACACAGTAAAAGATCGATCGCATCGAGTATCGAATGCTTCGATATGCGATTAAATTTGTGTTTTGAATTTTCTTATAATTCTTTTGCACAATTCTATCTTTTGCAAACGTAACCGAATAAAAATCGCACATATCAATCAAAAAAATCATTTAAACCGCTTAATTTAAAAACCCTTTTGGAAACAAAAAATATGCCAGTGCTTCTTTTAAAAAAATGAGCCTGAATGCTCAAATTTGTGCTAAACTAAGCCCTCCATCTATGTAGATTGAAGCTGAGTATGATTTGTAATTCTGTAGTTTGCGGGTATCGAAACAATTAAAACGATGACAAGAAAACGCCGTCAATCGAAAATAATTACCTCGGATAACTTACCTTTAAACATGGCTGCAAATGAAACTGAAGGCTTCAACATAAGTTGAAGTTTTCTTTCCCGTTTACAATCCAATTACTTCGGTTACCCATAACATGGCTTTTCCAATTTATGAAAAAAGCAATGTTGCATGATTCAAGAAATGCAAACATCTGCCAGAGAAGGTGTGGCAAAAACTTCATAATCATTATATTAGATATAGAAGATTATTGAAGGAGGAATGGCATAATTGCCACCTAGGATTATGAATTTTCAACACAAAAGTCCCAGATACTTCTATTTATAATGTTTATCAATAAAGCCTAATCACCTCCGATCCTCTTAAATACCTCTTCTCTCTTTCAACCAAGTAGTGAACCATTTCTTTAACCACATAAATAATGTAATCTAGGATCGTCGCCAGAGGTTCGTATTAATTTTCTATGCTCTCTTGCAAATCTTGTCATGATCCTGAAAACATATTTAGTTCCAAAAATAGTTTACTTCGTATGACTGAAAATATCAACAGTTGGCAGCTGCTCACCCTTTGTCATAGTCAATGACTCTACTTTGACAAAATCTACCACTCAAAATCCTTTTCTGTACCACTTTACATTCCTCAAAGCAAACACTTTTACAATCAATTCCTAAGCTGTCAATTAACCTAGGACATTATTCCCTGACCCTCTTGCCCCAGAAGGTTCTCATCATACCTAAATGAAATATGACCTGCCTGGTCCTAAGGTATGGATCATAATGTAGTTAGTATTCCTCATCAAAGTGTCAGTACTGGCAAAACCATCACTGTTATCAAAATAACTCGACCATCTTGCATTTTCCATTGTTATGTTGATAAACCAGTTCCGTGCTTTTGCAATACTTTTTCCTTACTTGGGAAAGAGTTGTAACTATCAGTCCAGAGCATCTCTATAAACCATACACGGTACCCTTTTTATTATATCTTCCCACAGGGTAATCTATCATGCAGCCCTTTCACCATTTGTTACATGTTTTAATTATGAACTCAACACTTCATGCATTTGAAAGGTAGCATAAAATAATAAACTGTGTGTAATTATGAGCATTAATTTTTACAGATAAATGCACAGCCATTACCTGGAAGTTTCATAATGCTCATCTTTAGGTGTATCATATGTTGTTCTTCTACATGAATCAGTCATTACCAGCATAGCTTACCTCAACCAAATGATAAAAAACCGTTCCTCATCATTTTTTGTAACCATAAATCTTTTTAAGGATTATCCCATTAACTCTCTAATTTTTAACTTGCCATATTCCATGCCTGGCTACTGTTCTTTTCTGTCTTACAAAAATAATGCTAATTTGCCGGCATTAATTTTCTGAATCTACATTTCCTGATTTCTTCTACCATGAAACTTTTCTTTTTGCCACGACCTGAATCATGTGTAATGCAAGCAAGCCAATGAGGTTTAATGACTGAGGTACATCGCCGGAAAAGCTTGACTTCATTCAAAATGTCTCCAACATCATTATTCAATGAACTTATCATTTAATCTCTTAACTTTGGGAAAACTTCCTCGTATAACATAATACCTGACTTAATGTCCACCAAAGACATTCTTGTCTGTTTGGTATTAGTGTCATGTGGCTACTTAAGGCTAATGACTCAATAGGGGCAATATATCTGGATAGAAAAATTCATTTCAAAAATCCGAAATACTATATATCCTCTGATGGGACCTGGACATGCAAAACTTGCTTACCTTGCAAGAATTATGACAAAGTAGCAGTGTGGAAAGTATTTTTTCCACCAAATTGTAATAACATGGTGTGTGATCATTGTATAATAACTAATAGAGCCAAAATAATATTTTCTTCTTAAATGCTCATTTGCTGTTATCTGTCTAGTAAATATAGTTGGAAATCTTTGGTGGATTTTGCTTCTGAAAAAACTTAAACTCAACAAAATTTTTTCAGGTACTACAGGCTAACTAAAAGAACAAGTGCCCTACTTCATTTTGGGAAGTACCAATGCATCATTTTTTTTTATCTGGGAAAAAATATTTGTCCAAAGAGTGAAATAGTTTTCACTATGACAATAGCCTCTGGCAGCAGAAAGTAGAGCAATGTTTCGCCTGTATTATGAATGAAGACAATGGCTGATATTCGTGAAAAATGTCAAAGAAAAATAAATTATTCAAATAAGCCCATGCTCCGATTCATCCGCACCTGTTGCAGTATTTTAAAAGTTTAGAAATATTTTCAAGCTCGAATTAAATGATTAAAAGAATGAATGAAAGCTGTATTATATGTAGTTGTCCTTTTACCGTGACAAATGCCATTTATGTGTGGGGGTCCTGATCACAAAGGCACCTTGGAGAACCCCCTTGGTGGCATGCATGAATTTGCACTGCGGGCAAGGCAATGTGCTAGGGTGCGCTTCTTAGAGAAAGCAACCAGAGTCTCCGCTCCCTTACCAGAAGATCACATGCTTCAAATAATTACTATTTAGGTAACTTTAGATTCTTTGGTTCCTTACTCGTTCCATGGGATAATTAAAAAATTTCCTTCAATATATTGAAATAGCTTCATGATTACAAGGAGAACAATATTATGGTTATTTGTTCACCTTTAACTCTTATGAATTTAGGTGTGAACTGCCTGGGCATGGCATTGTTGACATAATGTGAATCATTCACAGGAATTGTATAATATATATTGCAATTGATTTATTCCTAAAAAACCAATTGACTTATTGGAAATGGTTCTCTTAAAAATGGAACAAAGATGATAATTCAAATTTTGATTTTATGGCTAAGGCGTTCATCACAAAATACAAGTTCTCAGGAAGCATTCACTAAAAGCAATAAAAGCGTGTGAAAGACTTCAACCATTAAGAAATACTGTCAACTAAACACTCCCTTTGATTTAACACTATTATAAATGACCAGCGGGCCCTCATGCATGGCATTTGGTCTATGCGCAGTTGGAAGTGTTTCTAGTTAATAGCAAAAATAAAACTATTACAAATTTCCTGCATATAGTGCAGGAACAGAGCTTGGGGAGGGCCAATCTAGTGGGCAGTGTGCGAGAAGGCTTCAATGACCACCGTGATATCAGGCGCACCTGTATTCCAAGAAGAACAAAAATTATCAAGGCCCTTTTTTGGCAAGTGTGGGTAGAGAATAGTAGAAATGTGCAATGGATTATTCATTCTCCTTGCATAATGCAACAGAACATTAGTTTTGCACATACTACAGACTAAGCAATAGAAGCAAGTGCCAATTTATAGCTTCGGGAAATGCATATTCATCATTTTTTCGGAATCACAGACAGAGTACTCAGCCAATACATCAATTTATGTTTTTCTACGAGAACAGCTTTTTGCCGTGGACAGCAATCTAATGTATTGCTCGTTTAATGAACAGAGTCCATTGCTAACTATTTGATAAACATATTTAGGAAAAACCATTTAGTTCTATGAAATCTTGTTCAGTTTCATTCTAACCTCTTGCAGCATTTAAAAAATATGACAAAACTTTGCTGTCACCATGACCATTCACAATTTGCTTTGTTTCGGTAAGGCGATTAAATTATAGTACAAATTCTCAGGGAGTATTCATGAAAAGGAGTTAAAGTATGAGCAAGTCTTATACCGAACCTCCAAATATGAAATGCTCTTAACTTAACATTGCATTTGTTTACGCACCATCAATTAAACCTATGGGTCACCACGTAATCCATCTAAACAATGGTGAATTGCCGGTTTCACTTCTGTATTCCCAACACCAACCAACTGCGAAGTTTAATATTTCCTGGATATAGACCACGAACAAGGCTTGGGGCAGGTCAATCATAGATTACTGTACCGGAAGGCTTCAATGACACCATGATATGAGGTGTACGTTTATTACCAGAACTAACATTAATCATCAAAGGTACTACTCTCAGCCGCGGCCATTATTTTAAATTAAGTGTATATGCGACGCTGAAGTGAAACATAAGGATTTTTTTCTTACATCCATTTATTTCTTTCAAACATACAGCTCATAAATTAGACAAGCTTGTTTTTCATGAGGATTGATTTTCATAACACATGGTAGGAAAATACATGAAACATAAATGTTCCACCGCAAAATACATAACGTACAGGACTTTTCCCATAAGTTAGAGATGATGTTCAAGTCTATTATTCCTCCACTTGGAAAAATAAGTCGACGTTCGCAGATACCATGCAGCATATTCTCATGAATTCCCACCAAGTCTTCACCCTCCCAGTATTACTAAATCTTCCTTCAAACCTCTTGAGCTCGCATTCTCAGGGTGGTACATCTCAAACCTAAATAAATGAGTAAATGCACAAATAAATAAACGTTTAACGATCGAAGAGATTTTCAGGATGTATATTTCTATTATGCTCTCGAATTTTCGTTAGCTAAATTACCCACCTTCAATCGCTCGTCACAAGAGTCCTTTCATTTATTATTTTGAAGACTACGTGGCGTGGCTCAGATGCCTTCTCACAATTGGTGCACGGCAACATTACATATCTTCTGTGCAACAGAAATCCATCAAGTGCCCGATATATTATGTGATAGACGTACATTTTTCTATTTCATTGCTTCTAACGGTGTGACTAAAGTCGAGGTTTAAATAACACAGTAAAAGATCGATCGCATCGAGTATCGAATGCTTCGATATGCGATTAAATTTGTGTTTTGAATTTTCTTATAATTCTTTTGCACAATTCTATCTTTTGCAAACGTAACCGAATAAAAATCGCACATATCAATCAAAAAAATCATTTAAACCGCTTAATTTAAAAACCCTTTTGGAAACAAAAAATATGCCAGTGCTTCTTTTAAAAAAATGAGCCTGAATGCTCAAATTTGTGCTAAACTAAGCCCTCCATCTATGTAGATTGAAGCTGAGTATGATTTGTAATTCTGTAGTTTGCGGGTATCGAAACAATTAAAACGATGACAAGAAAACGCCGTCAATCGAAAATAATTACCTCGGATAACTTACCTTTAAACATGGCTGCAAATGAAACTGAAGGCTTCAACATAAGTTGAAGTTTTCTTTCCCGTTTACAATCCAATTACTTCGGTTACCCATAACATGGCTTTTCCAATTTATGAAAAAAGCAATGTTGCATGATTCAAGAAATGCAAACATCTGCCAGAGAAGGTGTGGCAAAAACTTCATAATCATTATATTAGATATAGAAGATTGTTGAAGGAGGAATGGCATAATTGCCACCTAGGATTATGAATTTTCAACACAAAAGTCCCAGATACTTCTATTTATAATGTTTAGCAATAAAGCCTAATCACCTCCAATCCTCTTAAATACCTCTTCTCTCTTTCAACCAAGTAGTGAACCATTTCTTTAACCGCATAAATAATGTAATCTAGGATCGTCGCCAGAGGTTCGTATTAATTTTCTATGCTCTCTTGCAAATCTTTTCATGATCCTGAAAAAATATTTAGTTCCAAAAATAGTTTACTTCGTATGACTGAAAATATCAACAGTTGGCAGCTGCTCACCCTTTGTCATAGTCAATGACTCTACTTTGACAAACTCTACCACTCAAAATCCTTTTCTGTACCACTTTACATTCCTCAAAGCAAACACTTTTACAATCAATTCCTAAGCTGTCAATTAACCTAGGACATTATTCCCTGACCCTCTTGCCCCAGAAGGTTCTCATCATACCTAAATGAAATATGACCTGCCTGGTCCTAAGGTATGGATCATAATGTAGTTAGTATTCCTCATCAAAGTGTCAGTACTGGCAAAACCATCACTGTTATCAAAATAACTCGACCATCTTGCATTTTCCATTGTTATGTTGATAAACCAGTTCCGTGCTTTTGCAATACTTTTTCCTTACTTGGGAAAGAGTTGTAACTATCAGTCCAGAGCATCTCTATAAACCATACACGGTACCCTTTTTATTATATCTTCCCACAGGGTAATCTATCATGCAGCCCTATCACCATTTGTTACATGTTTTAATTATGAACTCAACACTTCATGCATTTGAAAGGTAGCATAAAATAATAAACTGTGTGTAATTATGAGCATTAATTTTTACAGATAAATGCACAGCCATTACCTGGAAGTTTCATAATGCTCATCTTTAGGTGTATCATATGTTGTTCTTCTACATGAATCAGTCATTACCAGCATAGCTTACCTCAACCAAATGATAAAAAACCGTTCCTCATCATTTTTTGTAACCATAAATCTTTTTAAGGATTATCCCATTAACTCTCTAATTTTTAACTTGCCATATTCCATGCCTGGCTACTGTTCTTTTCTGTCTTATAATAATAATGCTAATTTGCCGGCATTAATTTTCTGAATCTACATTTCCTGATTTCTTCTACCATGAAACTTTTCTTTTTGCCACGACCTGAATCATGTGTAATGCAAGCAAGCCAATGAGGTTTAATGACTAAGGTACATCGCCGGAAAAGCTTGACTTCATTCAAAATGTCTCCAACATCATTATTCAATGAACTTATCATTTAATCTCTCAACTTTGGGAAAACTTCCTCGTATAACATAATACCTGACTTAATGTCCACCAAAGACATTCTTGTCTGTTTGGTATTAGTGTCATGTGGCTACTTAAGGCTAATGACTCAATAGGGGCAATATATCTGGATAGAAAAATTCATTTCAAAAATCCGAAATACTATATATCCTCTGATGGGACCTGGACATGCAAAACTTGCTTACCTTGCAAGAATTATGACAAAGTAGCACTGTGGAAAGTATTTTTTCCACCAAATTGTAATAACATGGTGTGTGATCATTGTATAATAACTAATAGAGCCAAAATAATATTTTCTTCTTAAATGCTCATTTGCTGTTATCTGTCTAGTAAATATAGTTGGAAATCTTTGGTGGATTTTGCTTCTGAAAAAACTTAAACTCAACAAAATTTTTTCAGGTACTACAGGCTAACTAAAAGAACAAGTGCCCTACTTCATTTTGGGAAGTACCAATGCATCATTTTTTTTTATCTGGGAAAAAATATTTGTCCAAAGAGTGAAATAGTTTTCACTATGACAATAGCCTCTGGCAGCAGAAAGTAGAGCAATGTTTCGCCTGTATTATGAATGAAGACAATGGCTGATATTCGTGAAAAATGTCAAAGAAAAATAAATTATTCAAATAAGCCCATGCTCCGATTCATCCGCACCTGTTGCAGTATTTTAAAAGTTTAGAAATATTTTCAAGCTCGAATTAAATGATTAAAAGAATGAATGAAAGCTGTATTATATGTAGTTGTCCTTTTACCGTGACAAATGCCATTTATGTGTGGGGGTCCTGATCACAAAGGCACCTTGGAGAACCCCCTTGGTGGCATGCATGAATTTGCACTGCGGGCAAGGCAATGTGCTAGGGTGCGCTTCTTAGAGAAAGCAACCAGAGTCTCCGCTCCCTTACCAGAAGATCACATGCTTCAAATAATTACTATTTAGGTAACTTTAGATTCTTTGGTTCCTTACTCGTTCCATGGGATAATTAAAAAATTTCCTTCAATATATTGAAATAGCTTCATGATTACAAGGAGAACAATATTATGGTTATTTGTTCACCTTTAACTCTTATGAATTTAGGTGTGAACTGCCTGGGCATGGCATTGTTGACATAATGTGAATCATTCACAGGAATTGTATAATATATATTGCAATTGATTTATTCCTAAAAAACCAATTGACTTATTGGAAATGGTTCTCTTAAAAATGGAACAAAGATGATAATTCAAATTTTGATTTTATGGCTAAGGCGTTCATCACAAAATACAAGTTCTCAGGAAGCATTCACTAAAAGCAATAAAAGCGTGTGAAAGACTTCAACCATTAAGAAATACTGTCAACTAAACACTCCCTTTGATTTAACACTATTATAAATGACCAGCGGGCCCTCATGCATGGCATTTGGTCTATGCGCAGTTGGAAGTGTTTCTAGTTAATAGCAAAAATAAAACTATTACAAATTTCCTGCATATAGTGCAGGAACAGAGCTTGGGGAGGGCCAATCTAGTGGGCAGTGTGCGAGAAGGCTTCAATGACCACCGTGATATCAGGCGCACCTGTATTCCAAGAAGAACAAAAATTATCAAGGTCCTTTTTTGGCAAGTGTGGGTAGAGAATAGTAGAAATGTGCGATGGATTATTCATTCTCCTTGCATAATGCAACAGAACATTAGTTTTTCACATACTACAGACTAAGCAATAGAAGCAAGTGCCAATTTATAGCTTCGGGAAATGCATATTCATCATTTTTTCGGAATCACAGACAGAGTACTCAGCCAATACATCAATTTATGTTTTTCTACGAGAACAGCTTTTTGCCGTGGACAGCAATCTAATGTATTGCTCGTTTAATGAACAGAGTCCATTGCTAACTATTTGATAAACATATTTAGGAAAAACCATTTAGTTCTATGAAATCTTGTTCAGTTTCATTCTAACCTCTTGCAGCATTTAAAAAATATGACAAAACTTTGCCGTCACCATGACCATTCACAATTTGCTTTGTTTCGGTAAGGCGATTAAATTATAGTACAAATTCTCAGGGAGTATTCATGAAAAGGAGTTAAAGTATGAGCAAGTCTTATACCGAACCTCCAAATATGAAATGCTCTTAACTTAACATTGCATTTGTTTACGCACCATCAATTAAACCTATGGGTCACCACGTAATCCATCTAAACAATGGTGAATTGCCGGTTTCACTTCTGTATTCCCAACACCAACCAACTGCGAAGTTTAATATTTCCTGGATATAGACCACGAACAAGGCTTGGGGCAGGTCAATCATAGATTACTGTACCGGAAGGCTTCAATGACACCATGATATGAGGTGTACGTTTATTACCAGAACTAACATTAATCATCAAAGGTACTACTCTCAGCCGCGGCCATTATTTTAAATTAAGTGTATATGCGACGCTGAAGTGAAACATAAGGATTTTTTTCTTACATCCATTTATTTCTTTCAAACATACAGCTCATAAATTAGACAAGCTTGTTTTTCATGAGGATTGATTTTCATAACACATGGTAGGAAAATACATGAAACATAAATGTTCCACCGCAAAATACATAACGTACAGGACTTTTCCCATAAGTTAGAGATGATGTTCAAGTCTATTATTCCTCCACTTGGAAAAATAAGTCGACGTTCGCAGATACCATGCAGCATATTCTCATGAATTCCCACCAAGTCTTCACCCTCCCAGTATTACAAAATCTTCCTTCAAACCTCTTGAGCTCGCATTCTCAGGGTGGTACATCTCAAACCTAAATAAATGAGTAAATGCACAAATAAATAAACGTTTAACGATCGAAGAGATTTTCAGGATGTATATTTCTATTATGCTCTCGAATTTTCGTTAGCTAAATTACCCACCTTCAATCGCTCGTCACAAGAGTCCTTTCATTTATTATTTTGAAGACTACGTGGCGTGGCTCAGATGCCTTCTCACAATTGGTGCACGGCAACATTACATATCTTCTGTGCAACAGAAATCCATCAAGTGCCCGATATATTATGTGATAGACGTACATTTTTCTATTTCATTGCTTCTAACGGTGTGACTAAAGTCGAGGTTTAAATAACACAGTAAAAGATCGATCGCATCGAGTATCGAATGCTTCGATATGCGATTAAATTTGTGTTTTGAATTTTCTTATAATTCTTTTGCACAATTCTATCTTTTGCAAACGTAACCGAATAAAAATCGCACATATCAATCAAAAAAATCATTTAAACCGCTTAATTTAAAAACCCTTTTGGAAACAAAAAATATGCCAGTGCTTCTTTTAAAAAAATGAGCCTGAATGCTCAAATTTGTGCTAAACTAAGCCCTCCATCTATGTAGATTGAAGCTGAGTATGATTTGTAATTCTGTAGTTTGCGGGTATCGAAACAATTAAAACGATGACAAGAAAACGCCGTCAATCGAAAATAATTACCTCGGATAACTTACCTTTAAACATGGCTGCAAATGAAACTGAAGGCTTCAACATAAGTTGAAGTTTTCTTTCCCGTTTACAATCCAATTACTTCGGTTACCCATAACATGGCTTTTCCAATTTATGAAAAAAGCAATGTTGCATGATTCAAGAAATGCAAACATCTGCCAGAGAAGGTGTGGCAAAAACTTCATAATCATTATATTAGATATAGAAGATTATTGAAGGAGGAATGGCATAATTGCCACCTAGGATTATGAATTTTCAACACAAAAGTCCCAGATACTTCTATTTATAATGTTTAGCAATAAAGCCTAATCACCTCCAATCCTCTTAAATACCTCTTCTCTCTTTCAACCAAGTAGTGAACCATTTCTTTAACCACATAAATAATGTAATCTAGGATCGTCGCCAGAGGTTCGTATTAATTTTCTATGCTCTCTTGCAAATCTTGTCATGATCCTGAAAACATATTTAGTTCCAAAAATAGTTTACTTCGTATGACTGAAAATATCAACAGTTGGCAGCTGCTCACCCTTTGTCATAGTCAATGACTCTACTTTGACAAACTCTACCACTCAAAATCCTTTTCTGTACCACTTTACATTCCTCAAAGCAAACACTTTTACAATCAATTCCTAAGCTGTCAATTAACCTAGGACATTATTCCCTGACCCTCTTGCCCCAGAAGGTTCTCATCATACCTAAATGAAATATGACCTGCCTGGTCCTAAGGTATGGATCATAATGTAGTTAGTATTCCTCATCAAAGTGTCAGTACTGGCAAAACCATCACTGTTATCAAAATAACTCGACCATCTTGCATTTTCCATTGTTATGTTGATAAACCAGTTCCGTGCTTTTGCAATACTTTTTCCTTACTTGGGAAAGAGTTGTAACTATCAGTCCAGAGCATCTCTATAAACCATACACGGTACCCTTTTTATTATATCTTCCCACAGGGTAATCTATCATGCAGCCCTTTCACCATTTGTTACATGTTTTAATTATGAACTCAACACTTCATGCATTTGAAAGGTAGCATAAAATAATAAACTGTGTGTAATTATGAGCATTAATTTTTACAGATAAATGCACAGCCATTACCTGGAAGTTTCATAATGCTCATCTTTAGGTGTATCATATGTTGTTCTTCTACATGAATCAGTCATTACCAGCATAGCTTACCTCAACCAAATGATAAAAAACCGTTCCTCATCATTTTTTGTAACCATAAATCTTTTTAAGGATTATCCCATTAACTCTCTAATTTTTAACTTGCCATATTCCATGCCTGGCTACTGTTCTTTTCTGTCTTACAATAATAATGCTAATTTGCCGGCATTAATTTTCTGAATCTACATTTCCTGATTTCTTCTACCATGAAACTTTTCTTTTTGCCACGACCTGAATCATGTGTAATGCAAGCAAGCCAATGAGGTTTAATGACTGAGGTACATCGCCGGAAAAGCTTGACTTCATTCAAAATGTCTCCAACATCATTATTCAATGAACTTATCATTTAATCTCTCAACTTTGGGAAAACTTCCTCGTATAACATAATACCTGACTTAATGTCCACCAAAGACATTCTTGTCTGTTTGGTATTAGTGTCATGTGGCTACTTAAGGCTAATGACTCAATAGGGGCAATATATCTGGATAGAAAAATTCATTTCAAAAATCCGAAATACTATATATCCTCTGATGGGACCTGGACATGCAAAACTTGCTTACCTTGCAAGAATTATGACAAAGTAGCAGTGTGGAAAGTATTTTTTCCACCAAATTGTAATAACATGGTGTGTGATCATTGTATAATAACTAATAGAGCCAAAATAATATTTTCTTCTTAAATGCTCATTTGCTGTTATCTGTCTAGTAAATATAGTTGGAAATCTTTGGTGGATTTTGCTTCTGAAAAAACTTAAACTCAACAAAATTTTTTCAGGTACTACAGGCTAACTAAAAGAACAAGTGCCCTACTTCATTTTGGGAAGTACCAATGCATCATTTTTTTTTATCTGGGAAAAAATATTTGTCCAAAGAGTGAAATAGTTTTCACTATGACAATAGCCTCTGGCAGCAGAAAGTAGAGCAATGTTTCGCCTGTATTATGAATGAAGACAATGGCTGATATTCGTGAAAAATGTCAAAGAAAAATAAATTATTCAAATAAGCCCATGCTCCGATTCATCCGCACCTGTTGCAGTATTTTAAAAGTTTAGAAATATTTTCAAGCTCGAATTAAATGATTAAAAGAATGAATGAAAGCTGTATTATATGTAGTTGTCCTAAAAAATCTCTGGTATACTGGGGAGTTATTAGCTCTTAGAAATGATTTACTTAGTTACTATCACTCTTACAAAACCAGTGGAAGCTGGCATGACAAAGAGGCCTACTTGAAATACAAAAGAGATTATTATAATTTAGTTAGGTGTGCAAAAAATAATGCTTACAAGGATTTTATATTGAATGCAAAAAATAAACAAAAGGCAGCATGGAGTGTAATCAATCAAGAAGTTGGTCATGGTAATGGAAAAGAAAATCTTCCTTTCACCCCAGATGCTGTAAATAATTTTTTCTTAAAAGCTGTTGAAGACAATTTGTTCTCTCGAAAAGTTGATGCTGCCAATATTGGTAATATGCTGCAAAATCTTCCTCCGAATAATTTAAATTTTAAATGGAATTTTGTTACTCCACTTGATATTATATCGACTGTTAAAAAATTTAAAAAATCCAACAGTAAGGATATTTATGGTCTTTCTAACTCCCTAATAAAGGACATTATTGTGCTCATTGCGGAACCATTAGCAATGTTAGTCAATTTATGTTTTGAGACAGGAGATTTTCCAACGGCTCTAAAATATTCCAAAACAGTACCTGTCTATAAGAAAGGTGATAAAGATGATTTAGCTAACTACCGCCCCATTTCCATAGTCCCCGTTTTTGGTAAAATTTTTGAAGCTATTATGAAAGATCAAATATGTAATTTTTTTGAGTTAAATAATCTCTTTTCCAAATCCCAGTACGGCTTTCGATCTGGGAAATCTACAATTTTGGCAGTAGAGTCCATAGTTAATTATGTCATTAATGCATTTGAAGAAAAGGAATCAGTCTCAGTGACACTATGTGATCTTAGTAAGGCCTTCGACTGTGTTAATCATTCAATATTACTAACAAAGCTAGAATATTATGGTATTAAGGGAGTTGCACTGAAACTAATGAAGTCATATTTGGATGATCGCCACCAATTGGTTGAACTTGATGGCTGTCGGTCTGCAGCTCTTAAAGTAAAATGTGGTGTACCACAGGGCTCTGTGCTTGGCCCAGTACTTTTCATTATCATGATTAATGATTTGCCCTGTAATATGAAACCTAGATCTGTTTTATATGCTGATGACACTACTTTTGTACAAAAGTGTCAACATCCAGAAGATGCAAAGTTACGATCTAGCCCTACCCAAAAACAGGCTAAGGAATGGTTTGATGTTAATCATTTACAATTAAATACTAACAAAACTCAGCATATTGTGTGCAGTCTTAAATCAAAAACAACTAATATTGAAACTGCTAAAATACTAGGAATTTATATTGATACAAAACTTAATTGGGAGACTCACATCAGTCAGACCTGTAATAAACTTAGTAAAGCTGTTTATATGTTAAGAAAGCTCAACTTTATCATTTCAAATAAGTATCGTTTAACACTTTACCATGCCTTCTTTCAATGTCATTTGAATTATGGTGTTGAGTTATGGGGTCATTCCCCTCATGTTAAACAAATTTTGCTACTGCAAAAGAGAGCTATTCGCTCTCTTGCTAATATACCACCACGTGATTCCTGCAAACCTTTTTTTATTAGGTATAGAATCATGACTGTATTTTGTTTGTATATCTTTAAGGCTCTGATTCATGTGAAAGTTAATCTAGAAACTTACCAATTAAGATCCAACCTCCATAACTATTCCACAAGAGGTAAATCGAATCTAAATACTACTTATTGTAGATTGTCATCAACTTACAACACATTTCACAATATGAACATACGACTGTATAACTATCTGCCTACTCAGTTGAAATCAGATGGTATCCAGAGTTTCAAGAATAGGGTATATACCTGGTTACTTGCTCACCCACTTTACTCATTGGATGAATTCTTTTGTGACAATCTTCATCACATTTAAGAACTTATGTTTATATATTAAGTAATATTATGATTGACGACATTTAATATGGTTGTACCATTTTTAAAATGAATAAAGTATTATTATTATTATTATTATTATTATTTACCGTGACAAATGCCATTTATGTGTGGGGGTCCTGATCACAAAGGCACCTTGGAGAACCCCCTTGGTGGCATGCATGAATTTGCACTGCGGGCAAGGCAATGTGCTAGGGTGCGCTTCTTAGAGAAAGCAACCAGAGTCTCCGCTCCCTTACCAGAAGATCACATGCTTCAAATAATTACTATTTAGGTAACTTTAGATTCTTTGGTTCCTTACTCGTTCCATGGGATAATTAAAAAATTTCCTTCAATATATTGAAATAGCTTCATGATTACAAGGAGAACAATATTATGGTTATTTGTTCACCTTTAACTCTTATGAATTTAGGTGTGAACTGCCTGGGCATGGCATTGTTGACATAATGTGAATCATTCACAGGAATTGTATAATATATATTGCAATTGATTTATTCCTAAAAAACCAATTGACTTATTGGAAATGGTTCTCTTAAAAATGGAACAAAGATGATAATTCAAATTTTGATTTTATGGCTAAGGCGTTCATCACAAAATACAAGTTCTCAGGAAGCATTCACTAAAAGCAATAAAAGCGTGTGAAAGACTTCAACCATTAAGAAATACTGTCAACTAAACACTCCCTTTGATTTAACACTATTATAAATGACCAGCGGGCCCTCATGCATGGCATTTGGTCTATGCGCAGTTGGAAGTGTTTCTAGTTAATAGCAAAAATAAAACTATTACAAATTTCCTGCATATAGTGCAGGAACAGAGCTTGGGGAGGGCCAATCTAGTGGGCAGTGTGCGAGAAGGCTTCAATGACCACCGTGATATCAGGCGCACCTGTATTCCAAGAAGAACAAAAATTATCAAGGCCCTTTTTTGGCAAGTGTGGGTAGAGAATAGTAGAAATGTGCAATGGATTATTCATTCTCCTTGCATAATGCAACAGAACATTAGTTTTGCACATACTACAGACTAAGCAATAGAAGCAAGTGCCAATTTATAGCTTCGGGAAATGCATATTCATCATTTTTTCGGAATCACAGACAGAGTACTCAGCCAATACATCAATTTATGTTTTTCTACGAGAACAGCTTTTTGCCGTGGACAGCAATCTAATGTATTGCTCGTTTAATGAACAGAGTCCATTGCTAACTATTTGATAAACATATTTAGGAAAAACCATTTAGTTCTATGAAATCTTGTTCAGTTTCATTCTAACCTCTTGCAGCATTTAAAAAATATGACAAAACTTTGCCGTCACCATGACCATTCACAATTTGCTTTGTTTCGGTAAGGCGATTAAATTATAGTACAAATTCTCAGGGAGTATTCATGAAAAGGAGTTAAAGTATGAGCAAGTCTTATACCGAACCTCCAAATATGAAATGCTCTTAACTTAACATTGCATTTGTTTACGCACCATCAATTAAACCTATGGGTCACCACGTAATCCATCTAAACAATGGTGAATTGCCGGTTTCACTTCTGTATTCCCAACACCAACCAACTGCGAAGTTTAATATTTCCTGGATATAGACCACGAACAAGGCTTGGGGCAGGTCAATCATAGATTACTGTACCGGAAGGCTTCAATGACACCATGATATGAGGTGTACGTTTATTACCAGAACTAACATTAATCATCAAAGGTACTACTCTCAGCCGCGGCCATTATTTTAAATTAAGTGTATATGCGACGCTGAAGTGAAACATAAGGATTTTTTTCTTACATCCATTTATTTCTTTCAAACATACAGCTCATAAATTAGACAAGCTTGTTTTTCATGAGGATTGATTTTCATAACACATGGTAGGAAAATACATGAAACATAAATGTTCCACCGCAAAATACATAACGTACAGGACTTTTCCCATAAGTTAGAGATGATGTTCAAGTCTATTATTCCTCCACTTGGAAAAATAAGTCGACGTTCGCAGATACCATGCAGCATATTCTCATGAATTCCCACCAAGTCTTCACCCTCCCAGTATTACTAAATCTTCCTTCAAACCTCTTGAGCTCGCATTCTCAGGGTGGTACATCTCAAACCTAAATAAATGAGTAAATGCACAAATAAATAAAAGTTTAACGATCGAAGAGATTTTCAGGATGTATATTTCTATTATGCTCTCGAATATTCGTTAGCTAAATTACCCACCTTCAATCGCTCGTCACAAGAGTCCTTTCATTTATTATTTTGAAGACTACGTGGCGTGGCTCAGATGCCTTCTCACAATTGGTGCACGGCAACATTACATATCTTCTGTGCAACAGAAATCCATCAAGTGCCCGATATATTATGTGATAGACGTACATTTTTCTATTTCATTGCTTCTAACGGTGTGACTAAAGTCGAGGTTTAAATAACACAGTAAAAGATCGATCGCATCGAGTATCGAAAGCTTCGATATGCGATTAAATTTGTGTTTTGAATTTTCTTATAATTCTTTTGCACAATTCTATCTTTTGCAAACGTAACCGAATAAAAATCGCACATATCAATCAAAAAAATCATTTAAACCGCTTAATTTAAAAACCCTTTTGGAAACAAAAAATATGCCAGTGCTTCTTTTAAAAAAATGAGCCTGAATGCTCAAATTTGTGCTAAACTAAGCCCTCCATCTATGTAGATTGAAGCTGAGTATGATTTGTAATTCTGTAGTTTGCGGGTATCGAAACAATTAAAACGATGACAAGAAAACGCCGTCAATCGAAAATAATTACCTCGGATAACTTACCTTTAAACATGGCTGCAAATGAAACTGAAGGCTTCAACATAAGTTGAAGTTTTCTTTCCCGTTTACAATCCAATTACTTCGGTTACCCATAACATGGCTTTTCCAATTTATGAAAAAAGCAATGTTGCATGATTCAAGAAATGCAAACATCTGCCAGAGAAGGTGTGGCAAAAACTTCATAATCATTATATTAGATATAGAAGATTGTTGAAGGAGGAATGGCATAATTGCCACCTAGGATTATGAATTTTCAACACAAAAGTCCCAGATACTTCTATTTATAATGTTTAGCAATAAAGCCTAATCACCTCCAATCCTCTTAAATACCTCTTCTCTCTTTCAACCAAGTAGTGAACCATTTCTTTAACCACATAAATAATGTAATCTAGGATCGTCGCCAGAGGTTCGTATTAATTTTCTATGCTCTCTTGCAAATCTTGTCATGATCCTGAAAACATATTTAGTTCCAAAAATAGTTTACTTCGTATGACTGAAAATATCAACAGTTGGCAGCTGCTCACCCATTGTCATAGTCAATGACTCTACTTTGACAAACTCTACCACTCAAAATCCTTTTCTGTACCACTTTACATTCCTCAAAGCAAACACTTTTACAATCAATTCATAAGCTGTGAATTAACCTAGGACATTATTCCCTGACCCTCTTGCCCCAGAAGGTTCTCATCATACCTAAATGAAATATGACCTGCCTGGTCCTAAGGTATGGATCATAATGTAGTTAGTATTCCTCATCAAAGTGTCAGTACTGGCAAAACCATCACTGTTATCAAAATAACTCGACCATCTTGCATTTTCCATTGTTATGTTGATAAACCAGTTCCGTGCTTTTGCAATACTTTTTCCTTACTTGGGAAAGAGTTGTAACTATCAGTCCAGAGCATCTCTATAAACCATACACGGTACCCTTTTTATTATATCTTCCCACAGGGTAATCTATCATGCAGCCCTTTCACCATTTGTTACATGTTTTAATTATGAACTCAACACTTCATGCATTTGAAAGGTAGCATAAAATAATAAACTGTGTGTAATTATGAGCATTAATTTTTACAGATAAATGCACAGCCATTACCTGGAAGTTTCATAATGCTCATCTTTAGGTGTATCATATGTTGTTCTTCTACATGAATCAGTCATTACCAGCATAGCTTACCTCAACCAAATGATAAAAAACCGTTCCTCATCATTTTTTGTAACCATAAATCTTTTTAAGGATTATCCCATTAACTCTCTAATTTTTAACTTGCCATATTCCATGCCTGGCTACTGTTCTTTTCTGTCTTACAATAATAATGCTAATTTGCCGGCATTAATTTTCTGAATC
This sequence comes from Hetaerina americana, assembly GCF_022747635.1. Classification (NCBI taxonomy): domain Eukaryota; kingdom Metazoa; phylum Arthropoda; class Insecta; order Odonata; family Calopterygidae; genus Hetaerina; species Hetaerina americana. The sequence goes on from NW_027286886.1 coordinate 5,185,999, forward strand.
TACATTTCCTGATTTCTTCTACCATGAAACTTTTCTTTTTGCCACGACCTGAATCATGTGTAATGCAAGCAAGCCAATGAGGTTTAATGACTGAGGTACATCGCCGGAAAAGCTTGACTTCATTCAAAATGTCTCCAACATCATTATTCAATGAACTTATCATTTAATCTCTCAACTTTGGGAAAACTTCCTCGTATAACATAATACCTGACTTAATGTCCACCAAAGACATTCTTGTCTGTTTGGTATTAGTGTCATGTGGCTACTTAAGGCTAATGACTCAATAGGGGCAATATATCTGGATAGAAAAATTCATTTCAAAAATCCGAAATACTATATATCCTCTGATGGGACCTGGACATGCAAAACTTGCTTACCTTGCAAGAATTATGACAAAGTAGCAGTGTGGAAAGTATTTTTTCCACCAAATTGTAATAACATGGTGTGTGATCATTGTATAATAACTAATAGAGCCAAAATAATATTTTCTTCTTAAATGCTCATTTGCTGTTATCTGTCTAGTAAATATAGTTGGAAATCTTTGGTGGATTTTGCTTCTGAAAAAACTTAAACTCAACAAAATTTTTTCAGGTACTACAGGCTAACTAAAAGAACAAGTGCCCTACTTCATTTTGGGAAGTACCAATGCATCATTTTTTTTTATCTGGGAAAAAATATTTGTCCAAAGAGTGAAATAGTTTTCACTATGACAATAGCCTCTGGCAGCAGAAAGTAGAGCAATGTTTCGCCTGTATTATGAATGAAGACAATGGCTGATATTCGTGAAAAATGTCAAAGAAAAATAAATTATTCAAATAAGCCCATGCTCCGATTCATCCGCACCTGTTGCAGTATTTTAAAAGTTTAGAAATATTTTCAAGCTCGAATTAAATGATTAAAAGAATGAATGAAAGCTGTATTATATGTAGTTGTCCTAAAAAATCTCTGGTATACTGGGGAGTTATTAGCTCTTAGAAATGATTTACTTAGTTACTATCACTCTTACAAAACCAGTGGAAGCCGGCATGACAAAGAGGCCTACTTGAAATACAAAAGAGATTATTATAATTTAGTTAGGTGTGCAAAAAATAATGCTTACAAGGATTTTATATTGAATGCAAAAAATAAACAAAAGGCAGCATGGAGTGTAATCAATCAAGAAGTTGGTCATGGTAATGGAAAAGAAAATCTTCCTTTCACCCCAGATGCTGTAAATAATTTTTTCTTAAAAGCTGTTGAAGACAATTTGTTCTCTCGAAAAGTTGATGCTGCCAATATTGGTAATATGCTGCAAAATCTTCCTCCGAATAATTTAAATTTTAAATGGAATTTTGTTACTCCACTTGATATTATATCGACTGTTAAAAAATTTAAAAAATCCAACAGTAAGGATATTTATGGTCTTTCTAACTCCCTAATAAAGGACATTATTGTGCTCATTGCGGAACCATTAGCAATGTTAGTCAATTTATGTTTTGAGACAGGAGATTTTCCAACGGCTCTAAAATATTCCAAAACAGTACCTGTCTATAAGAAAGGTGATAAAGATGATTTAGCTAACTACCGCCCCATTTCCATAGTCCCCGTTTTTGGTAAAATTTTTGAAGCTATTATGAAAGATCAAATATGTAATTTTTTTGAGTTAAATAATCTCTTTTCCAAATCCCAGTACGGCTTTCGATCTGGGAAATCTACAATTTTGGCAGTAGAGTCCATAGTTAATTATGTCATTAATGCATTTGAAGAAAAGGAATCAGTCTCAGTGACACTATGTGATCTTAGTAAGGCCTTCGACTGTGTTAATCATTCAATATTACTAACAAAGCTAGAATATTATGGTATTAAGGTAGTTGCACTGAAACTAATGAAGTCATATTTGGATGATCGCCACCAATTGGTTGAACTTGATGGCTGTCGGTCTGCAGCTTTTAAAGTAAAATGTGGTGTACCACAGGGCTCTGTGCTTGGCCCAGTACTTTTCATTATCATGATTAATGATTTGCCCTGTAATATGAAACCTAGATCTGTTTTATATGCTGATGACACTACTTTTGTACAAAAGTGTCAACATCCAGAAGATGCAAAGTTACGATCTAGCCCTACCCAAAAACAGGCTAAGGAATGGTTTGATGTTAATCATTTACAATTAAATACTAACAAAACTCAGCATATTGTGTGCAGTCTTAAATCAAAAACAACTAATATTGAAACTGCTAAAATACTAGGAATTTATATTGATACAAAACTTAATTGGGAGACTCACATCAGTCAGACCTGTAATAAACTTAGTAAAGCTGTTTATATGTTAAGAAAGCTCAACTTTATCATTTCAAATAAGTATCGTTTAACACTTTACCATGCCTTCTTTCAATGTCATTTGAATTATGGTGTTGAGTTATGGGGTCATTCCCCTCATGTTAAACAAATTTTGCTACTGCAAAAGAGAGCTATTCGCTCTCTTGCTAATATACCACCACGTGATTCCTGCAAACCTTTTTTTATTAGGTATAGAATCATGACTGTATTTTGTTTGTATATCTTTAAGGCTCTGATTCATGTGAAAGTTAATCTAGAAACTTACCAATTAAGATCCAACCTCCATAACTATTCCACAAGAGGTAAATCGAATCTAAATACTACTTATTGTAGATTGTCATCAACTTACAACACATTTCACAATATGAACATACGACTGTATAACTATCTGCCTACTCAGTTGAAATCAGATGGTATCCAGAGTTTCAAGAATAGGGTATATACCTGGTTACTTGCTCACCCACTTTACTCATTGGATGAATTCTTTTGTGACAATCTTCATCACATTTAAGAACTTATGTTTATATATTAAGTAATATTATGATTGACGACATTTAATATGGTTGTACCATTTTTAAAATGAATAAAGTATTATTATTATTATTATTATTATTATTTACCGTGACAAATGCCATTTATGTGTGGGGGTCCTGATCACAAAGGCACCTTGGAGAACCCCCTTGGTGGCATGCATGAATTTGCACTGCGGGCAAGGCAATGTGCTAGGGTGCGCTTCTTAGAGAAAGCAACCAGAGTCTCCGCTCCCTTACCAGAAGATCACATGCTTCAAATAATTACTATTTAGGTAACTTTAGATTCTTTGGTTCCTTACTCGTTCCATGGGATAATTAAAAAATTTCCTTCAATATATTGAAATAGCTTCATGATTACAAGGAGAACAATATTATGGTTATTTGTTCACCTTTAACTCTTATGAATTTAGGTGTGAACTGCCTGGGCATGGCATTGTTGACATAATGTGAATCATTCACAGGAATTGTATAATATATATTGCAATTGATTTATTCCTAAAAAACCAATTGACTTATTGGAAATGGTTCTCTTAAAAATGGAACAAAGATGATAATTCAAATTTTGATTTTATGGCTAAGGCGTTCATCACAAAATACAAGTTCTCAGGAAGCATTCACTAAAAGCAATAAAAGCGTGTGAAAGACTTCAACCATTAAGAAATACTGTCAACTAAACACTCCCTTTGATTTAACACTATTATAAATGACCAGCGGGCCCTCATGCATGGCATTTGGTCTATGCGCAGTTGGAAGTGTTTCTAGTTAATAGCAAAAATAAAACTATTACAAATTTCCTGCATATAGTGCAGGAACAGAGCTTGGGGAGGGCCAATCTAGTGGGCAGTGTGCGAGAAGGCTTCAATGACCACCGTGATATCAGGCGCACCTGTATTCCAAGAAGAACAAAAATTATCAAGGCCCTTTTTTGGCAAGTGTGGGTAGAGAATAGTAGAAATGTGCGATGGATTATTCATTCTCCTTGCATAATGCAACAGAACATTAGTTTTGCACATACTACAGACTAAGCAATAGAAGCAAGTGCCAATTTATAGCTTCGGGAAATGCATATTCATCATTTTTTCGGAATCACAGACAGAGTACTCAGCCAATACATCAATTTATGTTTTTCTACGAGAACAGCTTTTTGCCGTGGACAGCAATCTAATGTATTGCTCGTTTAATGAACAGAGTCCATTGCTAACTATTTGATAAAAATATTTAGGAAAAACCATTTAGTTCTATGAAATCTTGTTCAGTTTCATTCTAACCTCTTGCAGCATTTAAAAAATATGACAAAACTTTGCAGTCATCATGACCATTCACAATTTGCTTTGTTTCGGTAAGGCGATTAAATTATAGTACAAATTCTCAGGGAGTATTCATGAAAAGGAGTTAAAGTATGAGCAAGTCTTATACCGAACCTCCAAATATGAAATGCTCTTAACTTAACATTGCATTTGTTTACGCACCATCAATTAAACCTATGGGTCACCACGTAATCCATCTAAACAATGGTGAATTGCCGGTTTCACTTCTGTATTCCCAACACCAACCAACTGCGAAGTTTAATATTTCCTGGATATAGACCACGAACAAGGCTTGGGGCAGGTCAATCATAGATTACTGTACCGGAAGGCTTCAATGACACCATGATATGAGGTGTACGTTTATTACCAGAACTAACATTAATCATCAAAGGTACTACTCTCAGCCGCGGCCATTATTTTAAATTAAGTGTATATGCGACGCTGAAGTGAAACATAAGGATTTTTTTCTTACATCCATTTATTTCTTTCAAACATACAGCTCATAAATTAGACAAGCTTGTTTTTCATGAGGATTGATTTTCATAACACATGGTAGGAAAATACATGAAACATAAATGTTCCACCGCAAAATACATAACGTACAGGACTTTTCCCATAAGTTAGAGATGATGTTCAAGTCTATTATTCCTCCACTTGGAAAAATAAGTCGACGTTCGCAGATACCATGCAGCATATTCTCATGAATTCCCACCAAGTCTTCACCCTCCCAGTATTACTAAATCTTCCTTCAAACCTCTTGAGCTCGCATTCTCAGGGTGGTACATCTCAAACCTAAATAAATGAGTAAATGCACAAATAAATAAACGTTTAACGATCGAAGAGATTTTCAGGATGTATATTTCTATTATGCTCTCGAATTTTCGTTAGCTAAATTACCCACCTTCAATCGCTCGTCACAAGAGTCCTTTCATTTATTATTTTGAAGACTACGTGGCGTGGCTCAGATGCCTTCTCACAATTGGTGCACGGCAACATTACATATCTTCTGTGCAACAGAAATCCATCAAGTGCCCGATATATTATGTGATAGACGTACATTTTTCTATTTCATTGCTTCTAACGGTGTGACTAAAGTCGAGGTTTAAATAACACAGTAAAAGATCGATCGCATCGAGTATCGAATGCTTCGATATGCGATTAAATTTGTGTTTTGAATTTTCTTATAATTCTTTTGCACAATTCTATCTTTTGCAAACGTAACCGAATAAAAATCGCACACATCAATCAAAAAAATCATTTAAACCGCTTAATTTAAAAACCCTTTTGGAAACAAAAAATATGCCAGTGCTTCTTTTAAAAAAATGAGCCTGAATGCTCAAATTTGTGCTAAACTAAGCCCTCCATCTATGTAGATTGAAGCTGAGTATGATTTGTAATTCTGTAGTTTGCGGGTATCGAAACAATTAAAACGATGACAAGAAAACGCCGTCAATCGAAAATAATTACCTCGGATAACTTACCTTTAAACATGGCTGCAAATGAAACTGAAGGCTTCAACATAAGTTGAAGTTTTCTTTCCCGTTTACAATCCAATTACTTCGGTTACCCATAACATGGCTTTTCCAATTTATGAAAAAAGCAATGTTGCATGATTCAAGAAATGCAAACATCTGCCAGAGAAGGTGTGGCAAAAACTTCATAATCATTATATTAGATATAGAAGATTGTTGAAGGAGGAATGGCATAATTGCCACCTAGGATTATGAATTTTCAACACAAAAGTCCCAGATACTTCTATTTATAATGTTTAGCAATAAAGCCTAATCACCTCCAATCCTCTTAAATACCTCTTCTCTCTTTCAACCAAGTAGTGAACCATTTCTTTAACCACATAAATAATGTAATCTAGGATCGTCGCCAGAGGTTCGTATTAATTTTCTATGCTCTCTTGCAAATCTTGTCATGATCCTGAAAACATATTTAGTTCCAAAAATAGTTTACTTCGTATGACTGAAAATATCAACAGTTGGCAGCTGCTCACCCATTGTCATAGTCAATGACTCTACTTTGACAAACTCTACCACTCAAAATCCTTTTCTGTACCACTTTACATTCCTCAAAGCAAACACTTTTACAATCAATTCATAAGCTGTCAATTAACCTAGGACATTATTCCCTGACCCTCTTGCCCCAGAAGGTTCTCATCATACCTAAATGAAATATGACCTGCCTGGTCCTAAGGTATGGATCATAATGTAGTTAGTATTCCTCATCAAAGTGTCAGTACTGGCAAAACCATCACTGTTATCAAAATAACTCGACCATCTTGCATTTTCCATTGTTATGTTGATAAACCAGTTCCGTGCTTTTGCAATACTTTTCCTTACTTGGGAAAGAGTTGTAACTATCAGTCCAGAGCATCTCTATAAACCATACACGGTACCCTTTTTATTATATCTTCCCACAGGGTAATCTATCATGCAGCCCTTTCACCATTTGTTACATGTTTTAATTATGAACTCAACACTTCATGCATTTGAAAGGTAGCATAAAATAATAAACTGTGTGTAATTATGAGCATTAATTTTTACAGATAAATGCACAGCCATTACCTGGAAGTTTCATAATGCTCATCTTTAGGTGTATCATATGTTGTTCTTCTACATGAATCAGTCATTACCAGCATAGCTTACCTCAACCAAATGATAAAAAACCGTTCCTCATCATTTTTTGTAACCATAAATCTTTTTAAGGATTATCCCATTAACTCTCTAATTTTTAACTTGCCATATTCCATGCCTGGCTACTGTTCTTTTCTGTCTTACAATAATAATGCTAATTTGCCGGCATTAATTTTCTGAATCTACATTTCCTGATTTCTTCTACCATGAAACTTTTCTTTTTGCCACGACCTGAATCATGTGTAATGCAAGCAAGCCAATGAGGTTTAATGACTGAGGTACATCGCCGGAAAAGCTTGACTTCATTCAAAATGTCTCCAACATCATTATTCAATGAACTTATCATTTAATCTCTCAACTTTGGGAAAACTTCCTCGTATAACATAATACCTGACTTAATGTCCACCAAAGACATTCTTGTCTGTTTGGTATTAGTGTCATGTGGCTACTTAAGGCTAATGACTCAATAGGGGCAATATATCTGGATAGAAAAATTCATTTCAAAAATCCGAAATACTATATATCCTCTGATGGGACCTGGACATGCAAAACTTGCTTACCTTGCAAGAATTATGACAAAGTAGCAGTGTGGAAAGTATTTTTTCCACCAAATTGTAATAACATGGTGTGTGATCATTGTATAATAACTAATAGAGCCAAAATAATATTTTCTTCTTAAATGCTCATTTGCTGTTATCTGTCTAGTAAATATAGTTGGAAATCTTTGGTGGATTTTGCTTCTGAAAAAACTTAAACTCAACAAAATTTTTTCAGGTACTACAGGCTAACTAAAAGACAAGTGCCCTACTTCATTTTGGGAAGTACCAATGCATCATTTTTTTTATCTGGGAAAAAATATTTGTCCAAAGAGTGAAATAGTTTTCACTATGACAATAGCCTCTGGCAGCAGAAAGTAGAGCAATGTTTCGCCTGTATTATGAATGAAGACAATGGCTGATATTCGTGAAAAATGTCAAAGAAAAATAAATTATTCAAATAAGCCCATGCTCCGATTCATCCGCACCTGTTGCAGTATTTTAAAAGTTTAGAAATATTTTCAAGCTCGAATTAAATGATTAAAAGAATGAATGAAAGCTGTATTATGTGTAGTTGTCCTTTTACCGTGACAAATGCCATTTATGTGTGGGGGTCCTGATCACAAAGGCACCTTGGAGAACCCCCTTGGTGGCATGCATGAATTTGCACTGCGGGCAAGGCAATGTGCTAGGGTGCGCTTCTTAGAGAAAGCAACCAGAGTCTCCGCTCCCTTACCAGAAGATCACATGCTTCAAATAATTACTATTTAGGTAACTTTAGATTCTTTGGTTCCTTACTCGTTCCATGGGATAATTAAAAAATTTCCTTCAATATATTGAAATAGCTTCATGATTACAAGGAGAACAATATTATGGTTATTTGTTCACCTTTAACTCTTATGAATTTAGGTGTGAACTGCCTGGGCATGGCATTGTTGACATAATGTGAATCATTCACAGGAATTGTATAATATATATTGCAATTGATTTATTCCTAAAAAACCAATTGACTTATTGGAAATGGTTCTCTTAAAAATGGAACAAAGATGATAATTCAAATTTTGATTTTATGGCTAAGGCGTTCATCACAAAATACAAGTTCTCAGGAAGCATTCACTAAAAGCAATAAAAGCGTGTGAAAGACTTCAACCATTAAGAAATACTGTCAACTAAACACTCCCTTTGATTTAACACTATTATAAATGACCAGCGGGCCCTCATGCATGGCATTTGGTCTATGCGCAGTTGGAAGTGTTTCTAGTTAATAGCAAAAATAAAACTGTTACAAATTTCCTGCATATAGTGCAGGAACAGAGCTTGGGGAGGGCCAATCTAGTGGGCAGTGTGCGAGAAGGCTTCAATGACCACCGTGATATCAGGCGCACCTGTATTCCAAGAAGAACAAAAATTATCATGGCCCTTTTTTGGCAAGTGTGGGTAGAGAATAGTAGAAATGTGCGATGGATTATTCATTCTCCTTGCATAATGCAACAGAACATTAGTTTTGCACATACTACAGACTAAGCAATAGAAGCAAGTGCCAATTTATAGCTTCGGGAAATGCATATTCATCATTTTTTCGGAATCACAGACAGAGTACTCAGCCAATACATCAATTTATGTTTTTCTACGAGAACAGCTTTTTGCCGTGGACAGCAATCTAATGTATTGCTCGTTTAATGAACAGAGTCCATTGCTAACTATTTGATAAAAATATTTAGGAAAAACCATTTAGTTCTATGAAATCTTGTTCAGTTTCATTCTAACCTCTTGCAGCATTTAAAAAATATGACAAAACTTTGCAGTCATCATGACCATTCACAATTTGCTTTGTTTCGGTAAGGCGATTAAATTATAGTACAAATTCTCAGGGAGTATTCATGAAAAGGAGTTAAAGTATGAGCAAGTCTTATACCGAACCTCCAAATATGAAATGCTCTTAACTTAACATTGCATTTGTTTATGCACCATCAATTAAACCTATGGGTCACCACGTAATCCATCTAAACAATCGTGAATTGCCGGTTTCACTTCTGTATTCCCAACACCAACCAACTGCGAAGTTTAATATTTCCTGGATATAGACCACGAACAAGGCTTGGGGCAGGTCAATCATAGATTACTGTACCGGAAGGCTTCAATGACACCATGATATGAGGTGTACGTTTATTACCAGAACTAACATTAATCATCAAAGGTACTACTCTCAGCCGCGGCCATTATTTTAAATTAAGTGTATATGCGACGCTGAAGTGAAACATAAGGATTTTTTTCTTACATCCATTTATTTCTTTCAAACATACAGCTCATAAATTAGACAAGCTTGTTTTTCATAAGGATTGATTTTCATAACACATGGTAGGAAAATACATGAAACATAAATGTTCCACCGCAAAATACATAACGTACAGGACTTTTCCCATAAGTTAGAGATGATGTTCAAGTCTATTATTCCTCCACTTGGAAAAATAAGTCGACGTTCGCAGATACCATGCAGCATATTCTCATGAATTCCCACCAAGTCTTCACCCTCCCAGTATTACTAAATCTTCCTTCAAACCTCTTGAGCTCGCATTCTCAGGGTGGTACATCTCAAACCTAAATAAATGAGTAAATGCACAAATAAATAAACGTTTAACGATCGAAGAGATTTTCAGGATGTATATTTCTATTATGCTCTCGAATTTTCGTTAGCTAAATTACCCACCTTCAATCGCTCGTCACAAGAGTCCTTTCATTTATTATTTTGAAGACTACGTGGCGTGGCTCAGATGCCTTCTCACAATTGGTGCACGGCAACATTACATATCTTCTGTGCAACAGAAATCCATCAAGTGCCCGATATATTATGTGATAGACGTACATTTTTCTATTTCATTGCTTCTAACGGTGTGACTAAAGTCGAGGTTTAAATAACACAGTAAAAGATCGATCGCATCGAGTATCGAATGCTTCGATATGCGATTAAATTTGTGTTTTGAATTTTCTTATAATTCTTTTGCACAATTCTATCTTTTGCAAACGTAACCGAATAAAAATCGCACATATCAATCAAAAAAATCATTTAAACCGCTTAATTTAAAAACCCTTTTGGAAACAAAAAATATGCCAGTGCTTCTTTTAAAAAAATGAGCCTGAATGCTCAAATTTGTGCTAAACTAAGCCCTCCATCTATGTAGATTGAAGCTGAGTATGATTTGTAATTCTGTAGTTTGCGGGTATCGAAACAATTAAAACGATGACAAGAAAACGCCGTCAATCGAAAATAATTACCTCGGATAACTTACCTTTAAACATGGCTGCAAATGAAACTGAAGGCTTCAACATAAGTTGAAGTTTTCTTTCCCGTTTACAATCCAATTACTTCGGTTACCCATAACATGGCTTTTCCAATTTATGAAAAAAGCAATGTTGCATGATTCAAGAAATGCAAACATCTGCCAGAGAAGGTGTGGCAAAAACTTCATAATCATTATATTAGATATAGAAGATTGTTGAAGGAGGAATGGCATAATTGCCACCTAGGATTATGAATTTTCAACACAAAAGTCCCAGATACTTCTATTTATAATGTTTAGCAATAAAGCCTAATCACCTCCAATCCTCTTAAATACCTCTTCTCTCTTTCAACCAAGTAGTGAACCATTTCTTTAACCACATAAATAATGTAATCTAGGATCGTCGCCAGAGGTTCGTATTAATTTTCTATGCTCTCTTGCAAATCTTGTCATGATCCTGAAAACATATTTAGTTCCAAAAATAGTTTACTTCGTATGACTGAAAATATCAACAGTTGGCAGCTGCTCACCCATTGTCATAGTCAATGACTCTACTTTGACAAACTCTACCACTCAAAATCCTTTTCTGTACCACTTTATATTCCTCAAAGCAAACACTTTTACAATCAATTCATAAGCTGTCAATTAACCTAGGACATTATTCCCTGACCCTCTTGCCCCAGAAGGTTCTCATCATACCTAAATGAAATATGACCTGCCTGGTCCTAAGGTATGGATCATAATGTAGTTAGTATTCCTCATCAAAGTGTCAGTACTGGCAAAACCATCACTGTTATCAAAATAACTCGACCATCTTGCATTTTCCATTGTTATGTTGATAAACCAGTTCCGTGCTTTTGCAATACTTTTCCTTACTTGGGAAAGAGTTGTAACTATCAGTCCAGAGCATCTCTATAAACCATACACGGTACCCTTTTTATTATATCTTCCCACAGGGTAATCTATCATGCAGCCCTTTCACCATTTGTTACATGTTTTAATTATGAACTCAACACTTCATGCATTTGAAAGGTAGCATAAAATAATAAACTGTGTGTAATTATGAGCATTAATTTTTACAGATAAATGCACAGCCATTACCTGGAAGTTTCATAATGCTCATCTTTAGGTGTATCATATGTTGTTCTTCTACATGAATCAGTCATTACCAGCATAGCTTACCTCAACCAAATGATAAAAAACCGTTCCTCATCATTTTTTGTAACCATAAATCTTTTTAAGGATTATCCCATTAACTCTCTAATTTTTAACTTGCCATATTCCATGCCTGGCTACTGTTCTTTTCTGTCTTATAATAATAATGCTAATTTGCCGGCATTAATTTTCTGAATCTACATTTCCTGATTTCTTCTACCATGAAACTTTTCTTTTTGCCACGACCTGAATCATGTGTAATGCAAGCAAGCCAATGAGGTTTAATGACTGAGGTACATCGCCGGAAAAGCTTGACTTCATTCAAAATGTCTCCAACATCATTATTCAATGAACTTATCATTTAATCTCTCAACTTTGGGAAAACTTCCTCGTATAACATAATACCTGACTTAATGTCCACCAAAGACATTCTTGTCTGTTTGGTATTAGTGTCATGTGGCTACTTAAGGCTAATGACTCAATAGGGGCAATATATCTGGATAGAAAAATTCATTTCAAAAATCCGAAATACTATATATCCTCTGATGGGACCTGGACATGCAAAACTTGCTTACCTTGCAAGAATTATGACAAAGTAGCAGTGTGGAAAGTATTTTTTCCACCAAATTGTAATAACATGGTGTGTGATCATTGTATAATAACTAATAGAGCCAAAATAATATTTTCTTCTTAAATGCTCATTTGCTGTTATCTGTCTAGTAAATATAGTTGGAAATCTTTGGTGGATTTTGCTTCTGAAAAAACTTAAACTCAACAAAACTTTTTCAGGTACTACAGGCTAACTATAAGAACAAGTGCCCTACTTCATTTTGGGAAGTACCAATGCATCATTTTTTTTTATCTGGGAAAAAATATTTGTCCAAAGAGTGAAATAGTTTTCACTATGACAATAGCCTCTGGCAGCAGAAAGTAGAGCAATGTTTCGCCTGTATTATGAATGAAGACAATGGCTGATATTCGTGAAAAATGTCAAAGAAAAATAAATTATTCAAATAAGCCCATGCTCCGATTCATCCGCACCTGTTGCAGTATTTTAAAAGTTTAGAAATATTTTCAAGCTCGAATTAAATGATTAAAAGAATGAATGAAAGCTGTATTATATGTAGTTGTCCTTTTACCGTGACAAATGCCATTTATGTGTGGGGGTCCTGATCACAAAGGCACCTTGGAGAACCCCCTTGGTGGCATGCATGAATTTGCACTGCGGGCAAGGCAATGTGCTAGGGTGCGCTTCTTAGAGAAAGCAACCAGAGTCTCCGCTCCCTTACCAGAAGATCACATGCTTCAAATAATTACTATTTAGGTAACTTTAGATTCTTTGGTTCCTTACTCGTTCCATGTGATAATTAAAAAATTTCCTTCAATATATTGAAATAGCTTCATGATTACAAGGAGAACAATATTATGGTTATTTGTTCACCTTTAACTCTTATGAATTTAGGTGTGAACTGCCTGGGCATGGCATTGTTGACATAATGTGAATCATTCACAGGAATTGTATAATATATATTGCAATTGATTTATTCCTAAAAAACCAATTGACTTATTGGAAATGGTTCTCTTAAAAATGGAACAAAGATGATAATTCAAATTTTGATTTTATGGCTAAGGCGTTCATCACAAAATACAAGTTCTCAGGAAGCATTCACTAAAAGCAATAAAAGCGTGTGAAAGACTTCAACCATTAAGAAATACTGTCAACTAAACACTCCCTTTGATTTAACACTATTATAAATGACCAGCGGGCCCTCATGCATGGCATTTGGTCTATGCGCAGTTGGAAGTGTTTCTAGTTAATAGCAAAAATAAAACTATTACAAATTTCCTGCATATAGTGCAGGAACAGAGCTTGGGGAGGGCCAATCTAGTGGGCAGTGTGCGAGAAGGCTTCAATGACCACCGTGATATCAGGCGCACCTGTATTCCAAGAAGAACAAAAATTATCAAGGCCCTTTTTTGGCAAGTGTGGGTAGAGAATAGTAGAAATGTGCGATTGATTATTCATTCTCCTTGCATAATGCAACAGAACATTAGTTTTGCACATACTACAGACTAAGCAATAGAAGCAAGTGCCAATTTATAGCTTCGGGAAATGCATATTCATCATTTTTTCGGAATCACAGACAGAGTACTCAGCCAATACATCAATTTATGTTTTTCTACGAGAACAGCTTTTTGCCGTGGACAGCAATCTAATGTATTGCTCGTTTAATGAACAGAGTCCATTGCTAACTATTTGATAAACATATTTAGGAAAAACCATTTAGTTCTATGAAATCTTGTTCAGTTTCATTCTAACCTCTTGCAGCATTTAAAAAATATGACAAAACTTTGCAGTCATCATGACCATTCACAATTTGCTTTGTTTCGGTAAGGCGATTAAATTATAGTACAAATTCTCAGGGAGTATTCATGAAAAGGAGTTAAAGTATGAGCAAGTCTTATACCGAACCTCCAAATATGAAATGCTCTTAACTTAACATTGCATTTGTTTATGCACCATCAATTAAACCTATGGGTCACCACGTAATCCATCTAAACAATCGTGAATTGCCGGTTTCACTTCTGTATTCCCAACACCAACCAACTGCGAAGTTTAATATTTCCTGGATATAGACCACGAACAAGGCTTGGGGCAGGTCAATCATAGATTACTGTACCGGAAGGCTTCAATGACACCATGATATGAGGTGTACGTTTATTACCAGAACTAACATTAATCATCAAAGGTACTACTCTCAGCCGCGGCCATTATTTTAAATTAAGTGTATATGCGACGCTGAAGTGAAACATAAGGATTTTTTTCTTACATCCATTTATTTCTTTCAAACATACAGCTCATAAATTAGACAAGCTTGTTTTTCATGAGGATTGATTTTCATAACACATGGTAGGAAAATACATGAAACATAAATGTTCCACCGCAAAATACATAACGTACAGGACTTTTCCCATAAGTTAGAGATGATGTTCAAGTCTATTATTCCTCCACTTGGAAAAATAAGTCGACGTTCGCAGATACCATGCAGCATATTCTCATGAATTCCCACCAAGTCTTCACCCTCCCAGTATTACTAAATCTTCCTTCAAACCTCTTGAGCTCGCATTCTCAGGGTGGTACATCTCAAACCTAAATAAATGAGTAAATGCACAAATAAATAAACGTTTAACGATCGAAGAGATTTTCAGGATGTATATTTCTATTATGCTCTCGAATTTTCGTTAGCTAAATTACCCACCTTCAATCGCTCGTCACAAGGGTCCTTTCATTTATTATTTTGAAGACTACGTGGCGTGGCTCAGATGCCTTCTCACAATTGGTGCACGGCAACATTACATATCTTCTGTGCAACAGAAATCCATCAAGTGCCCGATATATTATGTGATAGACGTACATTTTTCTATTTCATTGCTTCTAACGGTGTGACTAAAGTCGAGGTTTAAATAACACAGTAAAAGATCGATCGCATCGAGTATCGAATGCTTCGATATGCGATTAAATTTGTGTTTTGAATTTTCTTATAATTCTTTTGCACAATTCTATCTTTTGCAAACGTAACCGAATAAAAATCGCACACATCAATCAAAAAAATCATTTAAACCGCTTAATTTAAAAACCCTTTTGGAAACAAAAAATATGCCAGTGCTTCTTTTAAAAAAATGAGCCTGAATGCTCAAATTTGTGCTAAACTAAGCCCTCCATCTATGTAGATTGAAGCTGAGTATGATTTGTAATTCTGTAGTTTGCGGGTATCGAAACAATTAAAACGATGACAAGAAAACGCCGTCAATCGAAAATAATTACCTCGGATAACTTACCTTTAAACATGGCTGCAAATGAAACTGAAGGCTTCAACATAAGTTGAAGTTTTCTTTCCCGTTTACAATCCAATTACTTCGGTTACCCATAACATGGCTTTTCCAATTTATGAAAAAAGCAATGTTGCATGATTCAAGAAATGCAAACATCTGCCAGAGAAGGTGTGGCAAAAACTTCATAATCATTATATTAGATATAGAAGATTGTTGAAGGAGGAATGGCATAATTGCCACCTAGGATTATGAATTTTCAACACAAAAGTCCCAGATACTTCTATTTATAATGTTTAGCAATAAAGCCTAATCACCTCCAATCCTCTTAAATACCTCTTCTCTCTTTCAACCAAGTAGTGAACCATTTCTTTAACCACATAAATAATGTAATCTAGGATCGTCGCCAGAGGTTCGTATTAATTTTCTATGCTCTCTTGCAAATCTTGTCATGATCCTGAAAACATATTTAGTTCCAAAAATAGTTTACTTCGTATGACTGAAAATATCAACAGTTGGCAGCTGCTCACCCTTTGTCATAGTCAATGACTCTACTTTGACAAACTCTACCACTCAAAATCCTTTTCTGTACCACTTTACATTCCTCAAAGCAAACACTTTTACAATCAATTCCTAAGCTGTCAATTAACCTAGGACATTATTCCCTGACCCTCTTGCCCCAGAAGGTTCTCATCATACCTAAATGAAATATGACCTGCCTGGTCCTAAGGTATGGATCATAATGTAGTTAGTATTCCTCATCAAAGTGTCAGTACTGGCAAAACCATCACTGTTATCAAAATAACTCGACCATCTTGCATTTTCCATTGTTATGTTGATAAACCAGTTCCGTGCTTTTGCAATACTTTTTCCTTACTTGGGAAAGAGTTGTAACTATCAGTCCAGAGCATCTCTATAAACCATACACGGTACCCTTTTTATTATATCTTCCCACAGGGTAATCTATCATGCAGCCCTTTCACCATTTGTTACATGTTTTAATTATGAACTCAACACTTCATGCATTTGAAAGGTAGCATAAAATAATAAACTGTGTGTAATTATGAGCATTAATTTTTACAGATAAATGCACAGCCATTACCTGGAAGTTTCATAATGCTCATCTTTAGGTGTATCATATGTTGTTCTTCTACATGAATCAGTCATTACCAGCATAGCTTACCTCAACCAAATGATAAAAAACCGTTCCTCATCATTTTTTGTAACCATAAATCTTTTTAAGGATTATCCCATTAACTCTCTAATTTTTAACTTGCCATATTCCATGCCTGGCTACTGTTCTTTTCTGTCTTATAATAATAATGCTAATTTGCCGGCATTAATTTTCTGAATCTACATTTCCTGATTTCTTCTACCATGAAACTTTTCTTTTTGCCACGACCTGAATCATGTGTAATGCAAGCAAGCCAATGAGGTTTAATGACTAAGGTACATCGCCGGAAAAGCTTGACTTCATTCAAAATGTCTCCAACATCATTATTCAATGAACTTATCATTTAATCTCTCAACTTTGGGAAAACTTCCTCGTATAACATAATACCTGACTTAATGTCCACCAAAGACATTCTTGTCTGTTTGGTATTAGTGTCATGTGGCTACTTAAGGCTAATGACTCAATAGGGGCAATATATCTGGATAGAAAAATTCATTTCAAAAATCCGAAATACTATATATCCTCTGATGGGACCTGGACATGCAAAACTTGCTTACCTTGCAAGAATTATGACAAAGTAGCACTGTGGAAAGTATTTTTTCCACCAAATTGTAATAACATGGTGTGTGATCATTGTATAATAACTAATAGAGCCAAAATAATATTTTCTTCTTAAATGCTCATTTGCTGTTATCTGTCTAGTAAATATAGTTGGAAATCTTTGGTGGATTTTGCTTCTGAAAAAACTTAAACTCAACAAAACTTTTTCAGGTACTACAGGCTAACTATAAGAACAAGTGCCCTACTTCATTTTGGGAAGTACCAATGCATCATTTTTTTTTATCTGGGAAAAAATATTTGTCCAAAGAGTGAAATAGTTTTCACTATGACAATAGCCTCTGGCAGCAGAAAGTAGAGCAATGTTTCGCCTGTATTATGAATGAAGACAATGGCTGATATTCGTGAAAAATGTCAAAGAAAAATAAATTATTCAAATAAGCCCATGCTCCGATTCATCCGCACCTGTTGCAGTATTTTAAAAGTTTAGAAATATTTTCAAGCTCGAATTAAATGATTAAAAGAATGAATGAAAGCTGTATTATATGTAGTTGTCCTTTTACCGTGACAAATGCCATTTATGTGTGGGGGTCCTGATCACAAAGGCACCTTGGAGAACCCCCTTGGTGGCATGCATGAATTTGCACTGCGGGCAAGGCAATGTGCTAGGGTGCGCTTCTTAGAGAAAGCAACCAGAGTCTCCGCTCCCTTACCAGAAGATCACATGCTTCAAATAATTACTATTTAGGTAACTTTAGATTCTTTGGTTCCTTACTCGTTCCATGTGATAATTAAAAAATTTCCTTCAATATATTGAAATAGCTTCATGATTACAAGGAGAACAATATTATGGTTATTTGTTCACCTTTAACTCTTATGAATTTAGGTGTGAACTGCCTGGGCATGGCATTGTTGACATAATGTGAATCATTCACAGGAATTGTATAATATATATTGCAATTGATTTATTCCTAAAAAACCAATTGACTTATTGGAAATGGTTCTCTTAAAAATGGAACAAAGATGATAATTCAAATTTTGATTTTATGGCTAAGGCGTTCATCACAAAATACAAGTTCTCAGGAAGCATTCACTAAAAGCAATAAAAGCGTGTGAAAGACTTCAACCATTAAGAAATACTGTCAACTAAACACTCCCTTTGATTTAACACTATTATAAATGACCAGCGGGCCCTCATGCATGGCATTTGGTCTATGCGCAGTTGGAAGTGTTTCTAGTTAATAGCAAAAATAAAACTATTACAAATTTCCTGCATACAGTGCAGGAACAGAGCTTGGGGAGGGCCAATCTAGTGGGCAGTGTGCGAGAAGGCTTCAATGACCACCGTGATATCAGGCGCACCTGTATTCCAAGAAGAACAAAAATTATCAAGGCCCTTTTTTGGCAAGTGTGGGTAGAGAATAGTAGAAATGTGCGATTGATTATTCATTCTCCTTGCATAATGCAACAGAACATTAGTTTTGCACATACTACAGACTAAGCAATAGAAGCAAGTGCCAATTTATAGCTTCGGGAAATGCATATTCATCATTTTTTCGGAATCACAGACAGAGTACTCAGCCAATACATCAATTTATGTTTTTCTACGAGAACAGCTTTTTGCCGTGGACAGCAATCTAATGTATTGCTCGTTTAATGAACAGAGTCCATTGCTAACTATTTGATAAACATATTTAGGAAAAACCATTTAGTTCTATGAAATCTTGTTCAGTTTCATTCTAACCTCTTGCAGCATTTAAAAAATATGACAAAACTTTGCAGTCATCATGACCATTCACAATTTGCTTTGTTTCGGTAAGGCGATTAAATTATAGTACAAATTCTCAGGGAGTATTCATGAAAAGGAGTTAAAGTATGAGCAAGTCTTATACCGAACCTCCAAATATGAAATGCTCTTAACTTAACATTGCATTTGTTTATGCACCATCAATTAAACCTATGGGTCACCACGTAATCCATCTAAACAATCGTGAATTGCCGGTTTCACTTCTGTATTCCCAACACCAACCAACTGCGAAGTTTAATATTTCCTGGATATAGACCACGAACAAGGCTTGGGGCAGGTCAATCATAGATTACTGTACCGGAAGGCTTCAATGACACCATGATATGAGGTGTACGTTTATTACCAGAACTAACATTAATCATGAAAGGTACTACTCTCAGCCGCGGCCATTATTTTAAATTAAGTGTATATGCGACGCTGAAGTGAAACATAAGGATTTTTTTCTTACATCCATTTATTTCTTTCAAACATACAGCTCATAAATTAGACAAGCTTGTTTTTCATGAGGATTGATTTTCATAACACATGGTAGGAAAATACATGAAACATAAATGTTCCACCGCAAAATACATAACGTACAGGACTTTTCCCATAAGTTAGAGATGATGTTCAAGTCTATTATTCCTCCACTTGGAAAAATAAGTCGACGTTCGCAGATACCATGCAGCATATTCTCATGAATTCCCACCAAGTCTTCACCCTCCCAGTATTACTAAATCTTCCTTCAAACCTCTTGAGCTCGCATTCTCAGGGTGGTACATCTCAAACCTAAATAAATGAGTAAATGCACAAATAAATAAACGTTTAACGATCGAAGAGATTTTCAGGATGTATATTTCTATTATGCTCTCGAATTTTCGTTAGCTAAATTACCCACCTTCAATCGCTCGTCACAAGAGTCCTTTCATTTATTATTTTGAAGACTACGTGGCGTGGCTCAGATGCCTTCTCACAATTGGTGCACGGCAACATTACATATCTTCTGTGCAACAGAAATCCATCAAGTGCCCGATATATTATGTGATAGACGTACATTTTTCTATTTCATTGCTTCTAACGGTGTGACTAAAGTCGAGGTTTAAATAACACAGTAAAAGATCGATCGCATCGAGTATCGAATGCTTCGATATGCGATTAAATTTGTGTTTTGAATTTTCTTATAATTCTTTTGCACAATTCTATCTTTTGCAAACGTAACCGAATAAAAATCGCACACATCAATCAAAAAAATCATTTAAACCGCTTAATTTAAAAACCCTTTTGGAAACAAAAAATATGCCAGTGCTTCTTTTAAAAAAATGAGCCTGAATGCTCAAATTTGTGCTAAACTAAGCCCTCCATCTATGTAGATTGAAGCTGAGTATGATTTGTAATTCTGTAGTTTGCGGGTATCGAAACAATTAAAACGATGACAAGAAAACGCCGTCAATCGAAAATAATTACCTCGGATAACTTACCTTTAAACATGGCTGCAAATGAAACTGAAGGCTTCAACATAAGTTGAAGTTTTCTTTCCCGTTTACAATCCAATTACTTCGGTTACCCATAACATGGCTTTTCCAATTTATGAAAAAAGCAATGTTGCATGATTCAAGAAATGCAAACATCTGCCAGAGAAGGTGTGGCAAAAACTTCATAATCATTATATTAGATATAGAAGATTATTGAAGGAGGAATGGCATAATTGCCACCTAGGATTATGAATTTTCAACACAAAAGTCCCAGATACTTCTATTTATAATGTTTAGCAATAAAGCCTAATCACCTCCAATCCTCTTAAATACCTCTTCTCTCTTTCAACCAAGTAGTGAACCATTTCTTTAACCACATAAATAATGTAATCTAGGATCGTCGCCAGAGGTTCGTATTAATTTTCTATGCTCTCTTGCAAATCTTGTCATGATCCTGAAAACATATTTAGTTCCAAAAATAGTTTACTTCGTATGACTGAAAATATCAACAGTTGGCAGCTGCTCACCCTTTGTCATAGTCAATGACTCTACTTTGACAAACTCTACCACTCAAAATCCTTTTCTGTACCACTTTACATTCCTCAAAGCAAACACTTTTACAATCAATTCCTAAGCTGTCAATTAACCTAGGACATTATTCCCTGACCCTCTTGCCCCAGAAGGTTCTCATCATACCTAAATGAAATATGACCTGCCTGGTCCTAAGGTATGGATCATAATGTAGTTAGTATTCCTCATCAAAGTGTCAGTACTGGCAAAACCATCACTGTTATCAAAATAACTCGACCATCTTGCATTTTCCATTGTTATGTTGATAAACCAGTTCCGTGCTTTTGCAATACTTTTTCCTTACTTGGGAAAGAGTTGTAACTATCAGTCCAGAGCATCTCTATAAACCATACACGGTACCCTTTTTATTATATCTTCCCACAGGGTAATCTATCATGCAGCCCTTTCACCATTTGTTACATGTTTTAATTATGAACTCAACACTTCATGCATTTGAAAGGTAGCATAAAATAATAAACTGTGTGTAATTATGAGCATTAATTTTTACAGATAAATGCACAGCCATTACCTGGAAGTTTCATAATGCTCATCTTTAGGTGTATCATATGTTGTTCTTCTACATGAATCAGTCATTACCAGCATAGCTTACCTCAACCAAATGATAAAAAACCGTTCCTCATCATTTTTTGTAACCATAAATCTTTTTAAGGATTATCCCATTAACTCTCTAATTTTTAACTTGCCATATTCCATGCCTGGCTACTGTTCTTTTCTGTCTTATAATAATAATGCTAATTTGCCGGCATTAATTTTCTGAATCTACATTTCCTGATTTCTTCTACCATGAAACTTTTCTTTTTGCCACGACCTGAATCATGTGTAATGCAAGCAAGCCAATGAGGTTTAATGACTAAGGTACATCGCCGGAAAAGCTTGACTTCATTCAAAATGTCTCCAACATCATTATTCAATGAACTTATCATTTAATCTCTCAACTTTGGGAAAACTTCCTCGTATAACATAATACCTGACTTAATGTCCACCAAAGACATTCTTGTCTGTTTGGTATTAGTGTCATGTGGCTACTTAAGGCTAATGACTCAATAGGGGCAATATATCTGGATAGAAAAATTCATTTCAAAAATCCGAAATACTATATATCCTCTGATGGGACCTGGACATGCAAAACTTGCTTACCTTGCAAGAATTATGACAAAGTAGCACTGTGGAAAGTATTTTTTCCACCAAATTGTAATAACATGGTGTGTGATCATTGTATAATAACTAATAGAGCCAAAATAATATTTTCTTCTTAAATGCTCATTTGCTGTTATCTGTCTAGTAAATATAGTTGGAAATCTTTGGTGGATTTTGCTTCTGAAAAAACTTAAACTCAACAAAACTTTTTCAGGTACTACAGGCTAACTATAAGAACAAGTGCCCTACTTCATTTTGGGAAGTACCAATGCATCATTTTTTTTTATCTGGGAAAAAATATTTGTCCAAAGAGTGAAATAGTTTTCACTATGACAATAGCCTCTGGCAGCAGAAAGTAGAGCAATGTTTCGCCTGTATTATGAATGAAGACAATGGCTGATATTCGTGAAAAATGTCAAAGAAAAATAAATTATTCAAATAAGCCCATGCTCCGATTCATCCGCACCTGTTGCAGTATTTTAAAAGTTTAGAAATATTTTCAAGCTCGAATTAAATGATTAAAAGAATGAATGAAAGCTGTATTATATGTAGTTGTCCTTTTACCGTGACAAATGCCATTTATGTGTGGGGGTCCTGATCACAAAGGCACCTTGGAGAACCCCCTTGGTGGCATGCATGAATTTGCACTGCGGGCAAGGCAATGTGCTAGGGTGCGCTTCTTAGAGAAAGCAACCAGAGTCTCCGCTCCCTTACCAGAAGATCACATGCTTCAAATAATTACTATTTAGGTAACTTTAGATTCTTTGGTTCCTTACTCGTTCCATGTGATAATTAAAAAATTTCCTTCAATATATTGAAATAGCTTCATGATTACAAGGAGAACAATATTATGGTTATTTGTTCACCTTTAACTCTTATGAATTTAGGTGTGAACTGCCTGGGCATGGCATTGTTGACATAATGTGAATCATTCACAGGAATTGTATAATATATATTGCAATTGATTTATTCCTAAAAAACCAATTGACTTATTGGAAATGGTTCTCTTAAAAATGGAACAAAGATGATAATTCAAATTTTGATTTTATGGCTAAGGCGTTCATCACAAAATACAAGTTCTCAGGAAGCATTCACTAAAAGCAATAAAAGCGTGTGAAAGACTTCAACCATTAAGAAATACTGTCAACTAAACACTCCCTTTGATTTAACACTATTATAAATGACCAGCGGGCCCTCATGCATGGCATTTGGTCTATGCGCAGTTGGAAGTGTTTCTAGTTAATAGCAAAAATAAAACTATTACAAATTTCCTGCATATAGTGCAGGAACAGAGCTTGGGGAGGGCCAATCTAGTGGGCAGTGTGCGAGAAGGCTTCAATGACCACCGTGATATCAGGCGCACCTGTATTCCAAGAAGAACAAAAATTATCAAGGCCCTTTTTTGGCAAGTGTGGGTAGAGAATAGTAGAAATGTGCAATGGATTATTCATTCTCCTTGCATAATGCAACAGAACATTAGTTTTGCACATACTACAGACTAAGCAATAGAAGCAAGTGCCAATTTATAGCTTCGGGAAATGCATATTCATCATTTTTTCGGAATCACAGACAGAGTACTCAGCCAATACATCAATTTATGTTTTTCTACGAGAACAGCTTTTTGCCGTGGACAGCAATCTAATGTATTGCTCGTTTAATGAACAGAGTCCATTGCTAACTATTTGATAAACATATTTAGGAAAAACCATTTAGTTCTATGAAATCTTGTTCAGTTTCATTCTAACCTCTTGCAGCATTTAAAAAATATGACAAAACTTTGCAGTCATCATGACCATTCACAATTTGCTTTGTTTCGGTAAGGCGATTAAATTATAGTACAAATTCTCAGGGAGTATTCATGAAAAGGAGTTAAAGTATGAGCAAGTCTTATACCGAACCTCCAAATATGAAATGCTCTTAACTTAACATTGCATTTGTTTACGCACCATCAATTAAACCTATGGGTCACCACGTAATCCATCTAAACAATGGTGAATTGCCGGTTTCACTTCTGTATTCCCAACACCAACCAACTGCGAAGTTTAATATTTCCTGGATATAGACCACGAACAAGGCTTGGGGCAGGTCAATCATAGATTACTGTACCGGAAGGCTTCAATGACACCATGATATGAGGTGTACGTTTATTACCAGAACTAACATTAATCATGAAAGGTACTACTCTCAGCCGCGGCCATTATTTTAAATTAAGTGTATATGCGACGCTGAAGTGAAATATAAGGATTTTTTTCTTACATCCATTTATTTCTTTCAAACATACAGCTCATAAATTAGACAAGCTTGTTTTTCATGAGGATTGATTTTCATAACACATGGTAGGAAAATACATGAAACATAAATGTTCCACCGCAAAATACATAACGTACAGGACTTTTCCCATAAGTTAGAGATGATGTTCAAACCTATTATTCCTCCACTTGGAAAAATAAGTCGACGTTCGCAGATACCATGCAGCATATTCTCATGAATTCCCACCAAGTCTTCACCCTCCCAGTATTGCTAAATCTTCCTTCAAACCTCTTGAGCTCGCATTCTCAGGGTGGTACATCTCAAACCTAAATAAATGAGTAAATGCACAAATAAATAAACGTTTAACGATCGAAGAGATTTTCAGGATGTATATTTCTATTATGCTCTCGAATTTTCGTTAGCTAAATTACCCACCTTCAATCGCTCGTCACAAGAGTCCTTTCATTTATTATTTTGAAGACTACGTGGCGTGGCTCAGATGCCTTCTCACAATTGGTGCACGGCAACATTACATATCTTCTGTGCAACAGAAATCCATCAAGTGCCCGATATATTATGTGATAGACGTACATTTTTCTATTTCATTGCTTCTAACGGTGTGACTAAAGTCGAGGTTTAAATAACACAGTAAAAGATCGATCGCATCGAGTATCGAATGCTTCGATATGCGATTAAATTTGTGTTTTGAATTTTCTTATAATTCTTTTGCACAATTCTATCTTTTGCAAACGTAACCGAATAAAAATCGCACACATCAATCAAAAAAATCATTTAAACCGCTTAATTTAAAAACCCTTTTGGAAACAAAAAATATGCCAGTGCTTCTTTTAAAAAAATGAGCCTGAATGCTCAAATTTGTGCTAAACTAAGCCCTCCATCTATGTAGATTGAAGCTGAGTATGATTTGTAATTCTGTAGTTTGCGGGTATCGAAACAATTAAAACGATGACAAGAAAACGCCGTCAATCGAAAATAATTACCTCGGATAACTTACCTTTAAACATGGCTGCAAATGAAACTGAAGGCTTCAACATAAGTTGAAGTTTTCTTTCCCGTTTACAATCCAATTACTTCGGTTACCCATAACATGGCTTTTCCAATTTATGAAAAAAGCAATGTTGCATGATTCAAGAAATGCAAACATCTGCCAGAGAAGGTGTGGCAAAAACTTCATAATCATTATATTAGATATAGAAGATTGTTGAAGGAGGAATGGCATAATTGCCACCTAGGATTATGAATTTTCAACACAAAAGTCCCAGATACTTCTATTTATAATGTTTAGCAATAAAGCCTAATCACCTCCAATCCTCTTAAATACCTCTTCTCTCTTTCAACCAAGTAGTGAACCATTTCTTTAACCACATAAATAATGTAATCTAGGATCGTCGCCAGAGGTTCGTATTAATTTTCTATGCTCTCTTGCAAATCTTGTCATGATCCTGAAAACATATTTAGTTCCAAAAATAGTTTACTTCGTATGACTGAAAATATCAACAGTTGGCAGCTGCTCACCCTTTGTCATAGTCAATGACTCTACTTTGACAAACTCTACCACTCAAAATCCTTTTCTGTACCACTTTACATTCCTCAAAGCAAACACTTTTACAATCAATTCCTAAGCTGTCAATTAACCTAGGACATTATTCCCTGACCCTCTTGCCCCAGAAGGTTCTCATCATACCTAAATGAAATATGACCTGCCTGGTCCTAAGGTATGGATCATAATGTAGTTAGTATTCCTCATCAAAGTGTCAGTACTGGCAAAACCATCACTGTTATCAAAATAACTCGACCATCTTGCATTTTCCATTGTTATGTTGATAAACCAGTTCCGTGCTTTTGCAATACTTTTTCCTTACTTGGGAAAGAGTTGTAACTATCAGTCCAGAGCATCTCTATAAACCATACACGGTACCCTTTTTATTATATCTTCCCACAGGGTAATCTATCATGCAGCCCTTTCACCATTTGTTACATGTTTTAATTATGAACTCAACACTTCATGCATTTGAAAGGTAGCATAAAATAATAAACTGTGTGTAATTATGAGCATTAATTTTTACAGATAAATGCACAGCCATTACCTGGAAGTTTCATAATGCTCATCTTTAGGTGTATCATATGTTGTTCTTCTACATGAATCAGTCATTACCAGCATAGCTTACCTCAACCAAATGATAAAAAACCGTTCCTCATCATTTTTTGTAACCATAAATCTTTTTAAGGATTATCCCATTAACTCTCTAATTTTTAACTTGCCATATTCCATGCCTGGCTACTGTTCTTTTCTGTCTTATAATAATAATGCTAATTTGCCGGCATTAATTTTCTGAATCTACATTTCCTGATTTCTTCTACCATGAAACTTTTCTTTTTGCCACGACCTGAATCATGTGTAATGCAAGCAAGCCAATGTGGTTTAATGACTAAGGTACATCGCCGGAAAAGCTTGACTTCATTCAAAATGTCTCCAACATCATTATTCAATGAACTTATCATTTAATCTCTCAACTTTAGGAAAACTTCCTCGTATAACATAATACCTGACTTAATGTCCACCAAAGACATTCTTGTCTGTTTGGTATTAGTGTCATGTGGCTACTTAAGGCTAATGACTCAATAGGGGCAATATATCTGGATAGAAAAATTCATTTCAAAAATCCGAAATACTATATATCCTCTGATGGGACCTGGACATGCAAAACTTGCTTACCTTGCAAGAATTATGACAAAGTAGCACTGTGGAAAGTATTTTTTCCACCAAATTGTAATAACATGGTGTGTGATCATTGTATAATAACTAATAGAGCCAAAATAATATTTTCTTCTTAAATGCTCATTTGCTGTTATCTGTCTAGTAAATATAGTTGGAAATCTTTGGTGGATTTTGCTTCTGAAAAAACTTAAACTCAACAAAATTTTTTCAGGTACTACAGGCTAACTAAAAGAACAAGTGCCCTACTTCATTTTGGGAAGTACCAATGCATCATTTTTTTTATCTGGGAAAAAATATTTGTCCAAAGAGTGAAATAGTTTTCACTATGACAATAGCCTCTGGCAGCAGAAAGTAGAGCAATGTTTCGCCTGTATTATGAATGAAGACAATGGCTGATATTCGTGAAAAATGTCAAAGAAAAATAAATTATTCAAATAAGCCCATGCTCCGATTCATCCGCACCTGTTGCAGTATTTTAAAAGTTTAGAAATATTTTCAAGCTCGAATTAAATGATTAAAAGAATGAATGAAAGCTGTATTATATGTAGTTGTCCTTTTACCGTGACAAATGCCATTTATGTCTGGGGGTCCTGATCACAAAGGCACCTTGGAGAACCCCCTTGGTGGCATGCATGAATTTGCACTGCGGGCAAGGCAATGTGCTAGGGTGCGCTTCTTAGAGAAAGCAACCAGAGTCTCCGCTCCCTTACCAGAAGATCACATGCTTCAAATAATTACTATTTAGGTAACTTTAGATTCTTTGGTTCCTTACTCGTTCCATGTGATAATTAAAAAATTTCCTTCAATATATTGAAATAGCTTCATGATTACAAGGAGAACAATATTATGGTTATTTGTTCACCTTTAACTCTTATGAATTTAGGTGTGAACTGCCTGGGCATGGCATTGTTGACATAATGTGAATCATTCACAGGAATTGTATAATATATATTGCAATTGATTTATTCCTAAAAAACCAATTGACTTATTGGAAATGGTTCTCTTAAAAATGGAACAAAGATGATAATTCAAATTTTGATTTTATGGCTAAGGCGTTCATCACAAAATACAAGTTCTCAGGAAGCATTCACTAAAAGCAATAAAAGCGTGTGAAAGACTTCAACCATTAAGAAATACTGTCAACTAAACACTCCCTTTGATTTAACACTATTATAAATGACCAGCGGGCCCTCATGCATGGCATTTGGTCTATGCGCAGTTGGAAGTGTTTCTAGTTAATAGCAAAAATAAAACTATTACAAATTTCCTGCATATAGTGCAGGAACAGAGCTTGGGGAGGGCCAATCTAGTGGGCAGTGTGCGAGAAGGCTTCAATGACCACCGTGATATCAGGCGCACCTGTATTCCAAGAAGAACAAAAATTATCAAGGCCCTTTTTTGGCAAGTGTGGGTAGAGAATAGTAGAAATGTGCGATGGATTATTCATTCTCCTTGCATAATGCAACAGAACATTAGTTTTTCACATACTACAGACTAAGCAATAGAAGCAAGTGCCAATTTATAGCTTCGGGAAATGCATATTCATCATTTTTTCGGAATCACAGACAGAGTACTCAGCCAATACATCAATTTATGTTTTTCTACGAGAACAGCTTTTTGCCGTGGACAGCAATCTAATGTATTGCTCGTTTAATGAACAGAGTCCATTGCTAACTATTTGATAAACATATTTAGGAAAAACCATTTAGTTCTATGAAATCTTGTTCAGTTTCATTCTAACCTCTTGCAGCATTTAAAAAATATGACAAAACTTTGCAGTCATCATGACCATTCACAATTTGCTTTGTTTCGGTAAGGCGATTAAATTATAGTACAAATTCTCAGGGAGTATTCATGAAAAGGAGTTAAAGTATGAGCAAGTCTTATACCGAACCTCCAAATATGAAATGCTCTTAACTTAACATTGCATTTGTTTACGCACCATCAATTAAACCTATGGGTCACCACGTAATCCATCTAAACAATCGTGAATTGCCGGTTTCACTTCTGTATTCCCAACACCAACCAACTGCGAAGTTTAATATTTCCTGGATATAGACCACGAACAAGGCTTGGGGCAGGTCAATCATAGATTACTGTACCGGAAGGCTTCAATGACACCATGATATGAGGTGTACGTTTATTACCAGAACTAACATTAATCATGAAAGGTACTACTCTCAGCCGCGGCCATTATTTTAAATTAAGTGTATATGCGACGCTGAAGTGAAACATAAGGATTTTTTTCTTACATCCATTTATTTCTTTCAAACATACAGCTCATAAATTAGACAAGCTTGTTTTTCATAAGGATTGATTTTCATAACACATGGTAGGAAAATACATGAAACATAAATGTTCCACCGCAAAATACATAACGTACAGGACTTTTCCCATAAGTTAGAGATGATGTTCAAGTCTATTATTCCTCCACTTGGAAAAATAAGTCGACGTTCGCAGATACCATGCAGCATATTCTCATGAATTCCCACCAAGTCTTCACCCTCCCAGTATTACTAAATCTTCCTTCAAACCTCTTGAGCTCGCATTCTCAGGGTGGTACATCTCAAACCTAAATAAATGAGTAAATGCACAAATAAATAAACGTTTAACGATCGAAGAGATTTTCAGGATGTATATTTCTATTATGCTCTCGAATATTCGTTAGCTAAATTACCCACCTTCAATCGCTCGTCACAAGAGTCCTTTCATTTATTATTTTGAAGACTACGTGGCGTGGCTCAGATGCCTTCTCACAATTGGTGCACGGCAACATTACATATCTTCTGTGCAACAGAAATCCATCAAGTGCCCGATATATTATGTGATAGACGTACATTTTTCTATTTCATTGCTTCTAACGGTGTGACTAAAGTCGAGGTTTAAATAACACAGTAAAAGATCGATCGCATCGAGTATCGAATGCTTCGATATGCGATTAAATTTGTGTTTTGAATTTTCTTATAATTCTTTTGCACAATTCTATCTTTTGCAAACGTAACCGAATAAAAATCGCACACATCAATCAAAAAAATCATTTAAACCGCTTAATTTAAAAACCCTTTTGGAAACAAAAAATATGCCAGTGCTTCTTTTAAAAAAATGAGCCTGAATGCTCAAATTTGTGCTAAACTAAGCCCTCCATCTATGTAGATTGAAGCTGAGTATGATTTGTAATTCTGTAGTTTGCGGGTATCGAAACAATTAAAACGATGACAAGAAAACGCCGTCAATCGAAAATAATTACCTCGGATAACTTACCTTTAAACATGGCTGCAAATGAAACTGAAGGCTTCAACATAAGTTGAAGTTTTCTTTCCCGTTTACAATCCAATTACTTCGGTTACCCATAACATGGCTTTTCCAATTTATGAAAAAAGCAATGTTGCATGATTCAAGAAATGCAAACATCTGCCAGAGAAGGTGTGGCAAAAACTTCATAATCATTATATTAGATATAGAAGATTGTTGAAGGAGGAATGGCATAATTGCCACCTAGGATTATGAATTTTCAACACAAAAGTCCCAGATACTTCTATTTATAATGTTTAGCAATAAAGCCTAATCACCTCCAATCCTCTTAAATACCTCTTCTCTCTTTCAACCAAGTAGTGAACCATTTCTTTAACCACATAAATAATGTAATCTAGGATCGTCGCCAGAGGTTCGTATTAATTTTCTATGCTCTCTTGCAAATCTTGTCATGATCCTGAAAACATATTTAGTTCCAAAAATAGTTTACTTCGTATGACTGAAAATATCAACAGTTGGCAGCTGCTCACCCTTTGTCATAGTCAATGACTCTACTTTGACAAACTCTACCACTCAAAATCCTTTTCTGTACCACTTTACATTCCTCAAAGCAAACACTTTTACAATCAATTCCTAAGCTGTCAATTAACCTAGGACATTATTCCCTGACCCTCTTGCCCCAGAAGGTTCTCATCATACCTAAATGAAATATGACCTGCCTGGTCCTAAGGTATGGATCATAATGTAGTTAGTATTCCTCATCAAAGTGTCAGTACTGGCAAAACCATCACTGTTATCAAAATAACTCGACCATCTTGCATTTTCCATTGTTATGTTGATAAACCAGTTCCGTGCTTTTGCAATACTTTTTCCTTACTTGGGAAAGAGTTGTAACTATCAGTCCAGAGCATCTCTATAAACCATACACGGTACCCTTTTTATTATATCTTCCCACAGGGTAATCTATCATGCAGCCCTTTCACCATTTGTTACATGTTTTAATTATGAACTCAACACTTCATGCATTTGAAAGGTAGCATAAAATAATAAACTGTGTGTAATTATGAGCATTAATTTTTACAGATAAATGCACAGCCATTACCTGGAAGTTTCATAATGCTCATCTTTAGGTGTATCATATGTTGTTCTTCTACATGAATCAGTCATTACCAGCATAGCTTACCTCAACCAAATGATAAAAAACCGTTCCTCATCATTTTTTGTAACCATAAATCTTTTTAAGGATTATCCCATTAACTCTCTAATTTTTAACTTGCCATATTCCATGCCTGGCTACTGTTCTTTTCTGTCTTATAATAATAATGCTAATTTGCCGGCATTAATTTTCTGAATCTACATTTCCTGATTTCTTCTACCATGAAACTTTTCTTTTTGCCACGACCTGAATCATGTGTAATGCAAGCAAGCCAATGAGGTTTAATGACTAAGGTACATCGCCGGAAAAGCTTGACTTCATTCAAAATGTCTCCAACATCATTATTCAATGAACTTATCATTTAATCTCTCAACTTTGGGAAAACTTCCTCGTATAACATAATACCTGACTTAATGTCCACCAAAGACATTCTTGTCTGTTTGGTATTAGTGTCATGTGGCTACTTAAGGCTAATGACTCAATAGGGGCAATATATCTGGATAGAAAAATTCATTTCAAAAATCCGAAATACTATATATCCTCTGATGGGACCTGGACATGCAAAACTTGCTTACCTTGCAAGAATTATGACAAAGTAGCACTGTGGAAAGTATTTTTTCCACCAAATTGTAATAACATGGTGTGTGATCATTGTATAATAACTAATAGAGCCAAAATAATATTTTCTTCTTAAATGCTCATTTGCTGTTATCTGTCTAGTAAATATAGTTGGAAATCTTTGGTGGATTTTGCTTCTGAAAAAACTTAAACTCAACAAAATTTTTTCAGGTACTACAGGCTAACTAAAAGAACAAGTGCCCTACTTCATTTTGGGAAGTACCAATGCATCATTTTTTTTTATCTGGGAAAAAATATTTGTCCAAAGAGTGAAATAGTTTTCACTATGACAATAGCCTCTGGCAGCAGAAAGTAGAGCAATGTTTCGCCTGTATTATGAATGAAGACAATGGCTGATATTCGTGAAAAATGTCAAAGAAAAATAAATTATTCAAATAAGCCCATGCTCCGATTCATCCGCACCTGTTGCAGTATTTTAAAAGTTTAGAAATATTTTCAAGCTCGAATTAAATGATTAAAAGAATGAATGAAAGCTGTATTATATGTAGTTGTCCTTTTACCGTGACAAATGCCATTTATGTGTGGGGGTCCTGATCACAAAGGCACCTTGGAGAACCCCCTTGGTGGCATGCATGAATTTGCACTGCGGGCAAGGCAATGTGCTAGGGTGCGCTTCTTAGAGAAAGCAACCAGAGTCTCCGCTCCCTTACCAGAAGATCACATGCTTCAAATAATTACTATTTAGGTAACTTTAGATTCTTTGGTTCCTTACTCGTTCCATGTGATAATTAAAAAATTTCCTTCAATATATTGAAATAGCTTCATGATTACAAGGAGAACAATATTATGGTTATTTGTTCACCTTTAACTCTTATGAATTTAGGTGTGAACTGCCTGGGCATGGCATTGTTGACATAATGTGAATCATTCACAGGAATTGTATAATATATATTGCAATTGATTTATTCCTAAAAAACCAAATGACTTATTGGAAATGGTTCTCTTAAAAATGGAACAAAGATGATAATTCAAATTTTGATTTTATGGCTAAGGCGTTCATCACAAAATACAAGTTCTCAGGAAGCATTCACTAAAAGCAATAAAAGCGTGTGAAAGACTTCAACCATTAAGAAATACTGTCAACTAAACACTCCCTTTGATTTAACACTATTATAAATGACCAGCGGGCCCTCATGCATGGCATTTGGTCTATGCGCAGTTGGAAGTGTTTCTAGTTAATAGCAAAAATAAAACTATTACAAATTTCCTGCATATAGTGCAGGAACAGAGCTTGGGGAGGGCCAATCTAGTGGGCAGTGTGCGAGAAGGCTTCAATGACCACCGTGATATCAGGCGCACCTGTATTCCAAGAAGAACAAAAATTATCATGGCCCTTTTTTGGCAAGTGTGGGTAGAGAATAGTAGAAATGTGCGATGGATTATTCATTCTCCTTGCATAATGCAACAGAACATTAGTTTTGCACATACTACAAAGCAATAGAAGCAAGTGCCAATTTATAGCTTCGGGAAATGCATATTCATCATTTTTTCGGAATCACAGACAGAGTACTCAGCCAATACATCAATTTATGTTTTTCTACGAGAACAGCTTTTTGCCGTGGACAGCAATCTAATGTATTGCTCGTTTAATGAACAGAGTCCATTGCTAACTATTTGATAAACATATTTAGGAAAAACCATTTAGTTCTATGAAATCTTGTTCAGTTTCATTCTAACCTCTTGCAGCATTTAAAAAATATGACAAAACTTTGCAGTCATCATGACCATTCACAATTTGCTTTGTTTCGGTAAGGCGATTAAATTATAGTACAAATTCTCAGGGAGTATTCATGAAAAGGAGTTAAAGTATGAGCAAGTCTTATACCGAACCTCCAAATATGAAATGCTCTTAACTTAACATTGCATTTGTTTATGCACCATCAATTAAACCTATGGGTCACCACGTAATCCATCTAAACAATCGTGAATTGCCGGTTTCACTTCTGTATTCCCAACACCAACCAACTGCGAAGTTTAATATTTCCTGGATATAGACCACGAACAAGGCTTGGGGCAGGTCAATCATAGATTACTGTACCGGAAGGCTTCAATGACACCATGATATGAGGTGTACGTTTATTACCAGAACTAACATTAATCATCAAAGGTACTACTCTCAGCCGCGGCCATTATTTTAAATTAAGTGTATATGCGACGCTGAAGTGAAACATAAGGATTTTTTTCTTACATCCATTTATTTCTTTCAAACATACAGCTCATAAATTAGACAAGCTTGTTTTTCATGAGGATTGATTTTCATAACACATGGTAGGAAAATACATGAAACATAAATGTTCCACCGCAAAATACATAACGTACAGGACTTTTCCCATAAGTTAGAGATGATGTTCAAGTCTATTATTCCTCCACTTGGAAAAATAAGTCGACGTTCGCAGATACCATGCAGCATATTCTCATGAATTCCCACCAAGTCTTCACCCTCCCAGTATTACTAAATCTTCCTTCAAACCTCTTGAGCTCGCATTCTCAGGGTGGTACATCTCAAACCTAAATAAATGAGTAAATGCACAAATAAATAAACGTTTAACGATCGAAGAGATTTTCAGGATGTATATTTCTATTATGCTCTCGAATTTTCGTTAGCTAAATTACCCACCTTCAATCGCTCGTCACAAGAGTCCTTTCATTTATTATTTTGAAGACTACGTGGCGTGGCTCAGATGCCTTCTCACAATTGGTGCACGGCAACATTACATATCTTCTGTGCAACAGAAATCCATCAAGTGCCCGATATATTATGTGATAGACGTACATTTTTCTATTTCATTGCTTCTAACGGTGTGACTAAAGTCGAGGTTTAAATAACACAGTAAAAGATCGATCGCATCGAGTATCGAATGCTTCGATATGCGATTAAATTTGTGTTTTGAATTTTCTTATAATTCTTTTGCACAATTCTATCTTTTGCAAACGTAACCGAATAAAAATCGCACACATCAATCAAAAAAATCATTTAAACCGCTTAATTTAAAAACCCTTTTGGAAACAAAAAATATGCCAGTGCTTCTTTTAAAAAAATGAGCCTGAATGCTCAAATTTGTGCTAAACTAAGCCCTCCATCTATGTAGATTGAAGCTGAGTATGATTTGTAATTCTGTAGTTTGCGGGTATCGAAACAATTAAAACGATGACAAGAAAACGCCGTCAATCGAAAATAATTACCTCGGATAACTTACCTTTAAACATGGCTGCAAATGAAACTGAAGGCTTCAACATAAGTTGAAGTTTTCTTTCCCGTTTACAATCCAATTACTTCGGTTACCCATAACATGGCTTTTCCAATTTATGAAAAAAGCAATGTTGCATGATTCAAGAAATGCAAACATCTGCCAGAGAAGGTGTGGCAAAAACTTCATAATCATTATATTAGATATAGAAGA
Source organism: Hetaerina americana (assembly GCF_022747635.1). Taxonomy (NCBI): domain Eukaryota; kingdom Metazoa; phylum Arthropoda; class Insecta; order Odonata; family Calopterygidae; genus Hetaerina; species Hetaerina americana. The sequence continues at coordinate 5,221,753 of NW_027286886.1, forward strand.
TTATTGAAGGAGGAATGGCATAATTGCCACCTAGGATTATGAATTTTCAACACAAAAGTCCCAGATACTTCTATTTATAATGTTTAGCAATAAAGCCTAATCACCTCCAATCCTCTTAAATACCTCTTCTCTCTTTCAACCAAGTAGTGAACCATTTCTTTAACCGCATAAATAATGTAATCTAGGATCGTCGCCAGAGGTTCGTATTAATTTTCTATGCTCTCTTGCAAATCTTGTCATGATCCTGAAAACATATTTAGTTCCAAAAATAGTTTACTTCGTATGACTGAAAATATCAACAGTTGGCAGCTGCTCACCCTTTGTCATAGTCAATGGCTCTACTTTGACAAACTCTACCACTCAAAATCCTTTTCTGTACCACTTTACATTCCTCAAAGCAAACACTTTTACAATCAATTCCTAAGCTGTCAATTAACCTAGGACATTATTCCCTGACCCTCTTGCCCCAGAAGGTTCTCATCATACCTAAATGAAATATGACCTGCCTGGTCCTAAGGTATGGATCATAATGTAGTTAGTATTCCTCATCAAAGTGTCAGTACTGGCAAAACCATCACTGTTATCAAAATAACTCGACCATCTTGCATTTTCCATTGTTATGTTGATAAACCAGTTCCGTGCTTTTGCAATACTTTTTCCTTACTTGGGAAAGAGTTGTAACTATCAGTCCAGAGCATCTCTATAAACCATACACGGTACCCTTTTTATTATATCTTCCCACAGGGTAATCTATCATGCAGCCCTTTCACCATTTGTTACATGTTTTAATTATGAACTCAACACTTCATGCATTTGAAAGGTAGCATAAAATAATAAACTGTGTGTAATTATGAGCATTAATTTTTACAGATAAATGCACAGCCATTACCTGGAAGTTTCATAATGCTCATCTTTAGGTGTATCATATGTTGTTCTTCTACATGAATCAGTCATTACCAGCATAGCTTACCTCAACCAAATGATAAAAAACCGTTCCTCATCATTTTTTGTAACCATAAATCTTTTTAAGGATTATCCCATTAACTCTCTAATTTTTAACTTGCCATATTCCATGCCTGGCTACTGTTCTTTTCTGTCTTATAATAATAATGCTAATTTGCCGGCATTAATTTTCTGAATCTACATTTCCTGATTTCTTCTACCATGAAACTTTTCTTTTTGCCACGACCTGAATCATGTGTAATGCAAGCAAGCCAATGAGGTTTAATGACTAAGGTACATCGCCGGAAAAGCTTGACTTCATTCAAAATGTCTCCAACATCATTATTCAATGAACTTATCATTTAATCTCTCAACTTTGGGAAAACTTCCTCGTATAACATAATACCTGACTTAATGTCCACCAAAGACAGTCTTGTCTGTTTGGTATTAGTGTCATGTGGCTACTTAAGGCTAATGACTCAATAGGGGCAATATATCTGGATAGAAAAATTCATTTCAAAAATCCGAAATACTATTTATCCTCTGATGGGACCTGGACATGCAAAACTTGCTTACCTTGCAAGAATTATGACAAAGTAGCACTGTGGAAAGTATTTTTTCCACCAAATTGTAATAACATGGTGTGTGATCATTGTATAATAACTAATAGAGCCAAAATAATATTTTCTTCTTAAATGCTCATTTGCTGTTATCTGTCTAGTAAATATAGTTGGAAATCTTTGGTGGATTTTGCTTCTGAAAAAACTTAAACTCAACAAAACTTTTTCAGGTACTACAGGCTAACTATAAGAACAAGTGCCCTACTTCATTTTGGGAAGTACCAATGCATCATTTTTTTTTATCTGGGAAAAAATATTTGTCCAAAGAGTGAAATAGTTTTCACTATGACAATAGCCTCTGGCAGCAGAAAGTAGAGCAATGTTTCGCCTGTATTATGAATGAAGACAATGGCTGATATTCGTGAAAAATGTCAAAGAAAAATAAATTATTCAAATAAGCCCATGCTCCGATTCATCCGCACCTGTTGCAGTATTTTAAAAGTTTAGAAATATTTTCAAGCTCGAATTAAATGATTAAAAGAATGAATGAAAGCTGTATTATATGTAGTTGTCCTTTTACCGTGACAAATGCCATTTATGTGTGGGGGTCCTGATCACAAAGGCACCTTGGAGAACCCCCTTGGTGGCATGCATGAATTTGCACTGCGGGCAAGGCAATGTGCTAGGGTGCGCTTCTTAGAGAAAGCAACCAGAGTCTCCGCTCCCTTACCAGAAGATCACATGCTTCAAATAATTACTATTTAGGTAACTTTAGATTCTTTGGTTCCTTACTCGTTCCATGTGATAATTAAAAAATTTCCTTCAATATATTGAAATAGCTTCATGATTACAAGGAGAACAATATTATGGTTATTTGTTCACCTTTAACTCTTATGAATTTAGGTGTGAACTGCCTGGGCATGGCATTGTTGACATAATGTGAATCATTCACAGGAATTGTATAATATATATTGCAATTGATTTATTCCTAAAAAACCAATTGACTTATTGGAAATGGTTCTCTTAAAAATGGAACAAAGATGATAATTCAAATTTTGATTTTATGGCTAAGGCGTTCATCACAAAATACAAGTTCTCAGGAAGCATTCACTAAAAGCAATAAAAGCGTGTGAAAGACTTCAACCATTAAGAAATACTGTCAACTAAACACTCCCTTTGATTTAACACTATTATAAATGACCAGCGGGCCCTCATGCATGGCATTTGGTCTATGCGCAGTTGGAAGTGTTTCTAGTTAATAGCAAAAATAAAACTATTACAAATTTCCTGCATATAGTGCAGGAACAGAGCTTGGGGAGGGCCAATCTAGTGGGCAGTGTGCGAGAAGGCTTCAATGACCACCGTGATATCAGGCGCACCTGTATTCCAAGAAGAACAAAAATTATCAAGGCCCTTTTTTGGCAAGTGTGGGTAGAGAATAGTAGAAATGTGCAATGGATTATTCATTCTCCTTGCATAATGCAACAGAACATTAGTTTTGCACATACTACAGACTAAGCAATAGAAGCAAGTGCCAATTTATAGCTTCGGGAAATGCATATTCATCATTTTTTCGGAATCACAGACAGAGTACTCAGCCAATACATCAATTTATGTTTTTCTACGAGAACAGCTTTTTGCCGTGGACAGCAATCTAATGTATTGCTCGTTTAATGAACAGAGTCCATTGCTAACTATTTGATAAACATATTTAGGAAAAACCATTTAGTTCTATGAAATCTTGTTCAGTTTCATTCTAACCTCTTGCAGCATTTAAAAAATATGACAAAACTTTGCAGTCATCATGACCATTCACAATTTGCTTTGTTTCGGTAAGGCGATTAAATTATAGTACAAATTCTCAGGGAGTATTCATGAAAAGGAGTTAAAGTATGAGCAAGTCTTATACCGAACCTCCAAATATGAAATGCTCTTAACTTAACATTGCATTTGTTTATGCACCATCAATTAAACCTATGGGTCACCACGTAATCCATCTAAACAATCGTGAATTGCCGGTTTCACTTCTGTATTCCCAACACCAACCAACTGCGAAGTTTAATATTTCCTGGATATAGACCACGAACAAGGCTTGGGGCAGGTCAATCATAGATTACTGTACCGGAAGGCTTCAATGACACCATGATATGATGTGTACGTTTATTACCAGAACTAACATTAATCATCAAAGGTACTACTCTCAGCCGCGGCCATTATTTTAAATTAAGTGTATATGCGACGCTGAAGTGAAACATAAGGATTTTTTTCTTACATCCATTTATTTCTTTCAAACATACAGCTCATAAATTAGACAAGCTTGTTTTTCATGAGGATTGATTTTCATAACACATGGTAGGAAAATACATGAAACATAAATGTTCCACCGCAAAATACATAACGTACAGGACTTTTCCCATAAGTTAGAGATGATGTTCAAGTCTATTATTCCTCCACTTGGAAAAATAAGTCGACGTTCGCAGATACCATGCAGCATATTCTCATGAATTCCCACCAAGTCTTCACCCTCCCAGTATTACTAAATCTTCCTTCAAACCTCTTGAGCTCGCATTCTCAGGGTGGTACATCTCAAACCTAAATAAATGAGTAAATGCACAAATAAATAAACGTTTAACGATCGAAGAGATTTTCAGGATGTATATTTCTATTATGCTCTCGAATTTTCGTTAGCTAAATTACCCACCTTCAATCGCTCGTCACAAGAGTCCTTTCATTTATTATTTTGAAGACTACGTGGCGTGGCTCAGATGCCTTCTCACAATTGGTGCACGGCAACATTACATATCTTCTGTGCAACAGAAATCCATCAAGTGCCCGATATATTATGTGATAGACGTACATTTTTCTATTTCATTGCTTCTAACGGTGTGACTAAAGTCGAGGTTTAAATAACACAGTAAAAGATCGATCGCATCGAGTATCGAATGCTTCGATATGCGATTAAATTTGTGTTTTGAATTTTCTTATAATTCTTTTGCACAATTCTATCTTTTGCAAACGTAACCGAATAAAAATCGCACACATCAATCAAAAAAATCATTTAAACCGCTTAATTTAAAAACCCTTTTGGAAACAAAAAATATGCCAGTGCTTCTTTTAAAAAAATGAGCCTGAATGCTCAAATTTGTGCTAAACTAAGCCCTCCATCTATGTAGATTGAAGCTGAGTATGATTTGTAATTCTGTAGTTTGCGGGTATCGAAACAATTAAAACGATGACAAGAAAACGCCGTCAATCGAAAATAATTACCTCGGATAACTTACCTTTAAACATGGCTGCAAATGAAACTCAAGGCTTCAACATAAGTTGAAGTTTTCTTTCCCGTTTACAATCCAATTACTTCGGTTACCCATAACATGGCTTTTCCAATTTATGAAAAAAGCAATGTTGCATGATTCAAGAAATGCAAACATCTGCCAGAGAAGGTGTGGCAAAAACTTCATAATCATTATATTAGATATAGAAGATTATTGAAGGAGGAATGGCATAATTGCCACCTAGGATTATGAATTTTCAACACAAAAGTCCCAGATACTTCTATTTATAATGTTTAGCAATAAAGCCTAATCACCTCCAATCCTCTTAAATACCTCTTCTCTCTTTCAACCAAGTAGTGAACCATTTCTTTAACCACATAAATAATGTAATCTAGGATCGTCGCCAGAGGTTCGTATTAATTTTCTATGCTCTCTTGCAAATCTTGTCATGATCCTGAAAACATATTTAGTTCCAAAAATAGTTTACTTCGTATGACTGAAAATATCAACAGTTGGCAGCTGCTCACCCTTTGTCATAGTCAATGACTCTACTTTGACAAACTCTACCACTCAAAATCCTTTTCTGTACCACTTTACATTCCTCAAAGCAAACACTTTTACAATCAATTCCTAAGCTGTCAATTAACCTAGGACATTATTCCCTGACCCTCTTGCCCCAGAAGGTTCTCATCATACCTAAATGAAATATGACCTGCCTGGTCCTAAGGTATGGATCATAATGTAGTTAGTATTCCTCATCAAAGTGTCAGTACTGGCAAAACCATCACTGTTATCAAAATAACTCGACCATCTTGCATTTTCCATTGTTATGTTGATAAACCAGTTCCGTGCTTTTGCAATACTTTTTCCTTACTTGGGAAAGAGTTGTAACTATCAGTCCAGAGCATCTCTATAAACCATACACGGTACCCTTTTTATTATATCTTCCCACAGGGTAATCTATCATGCAGCCCTTTCACCATTTGTTACATGTTTTAATTATGAACTCAACACTTCATGCATTTGAAAGGTAGCATAAAATAATAAACTGTGTGTAATTATGAGCATTAATTTTTACAGATAAATGCACAGCCATTACCTGGAAGTTTCATAATGCTCATCTTTAGGTGTATCATATGTTGTTCTTCTACATGAATCAGTCATTACCAGCATAGCTTACCTCAACCAAATGATAAAAAACCGTTCCTCATCATTTTTTGTAACCATAAATCTTTTTAAGGATTATCCCATTAACTCTCTAATTTTTAACTTGCCATATTCCATGCCTGGCTACTGTTCTTTTCTGTCTTATAATAATAATGCTAATTTGCCGGCATTAATTTTCTGAATCTACATTTCCTGATTTCTTCTACCATGAAACTTTTCTTTTTGCCACGACCTGAATCATGTGTAATGCAAGCAAGCCAATGAGGTTTAATGACTAAGGTACATCGCCGGAAAAGCTTGACTTCATTCAAAATGTCTCCAACATCATTATTCAATGAACTTATCATTTAATCTCTCAACTTTGGGAAAACTTCCTCGTATAACATAATACCTGACTTAATGTCCACCAAAGACATTCTTGTCTGTTTGGTATTAGTGTCATGTGGCTACTTAAGGCTAATGACTCAATAGGGGCAATATATCTGGATAGAAAAATTCATTTCAAAAATCCGAAATACTATATATCCTCTGACGGGACCTGGACATGCAAAACTTGCTTACCTTGCAAGAATTATGACAAAGTAGCACTGTGGAAAGTATTTTTTCCACCAAATTGTAATAACATGGTGTGTGATCATTGTATAATAACTAATAGAGCCAAAATAATATTTTCTTCTTAAATGCTCATTTGCTGTTATCTGTCTAGTAAATATAGTTGGAAATCTTTGGTGGATTTTGCTTCTGAAAAAACTTAAACTCAACAAAACTTTTTCAGGTACTACAGGCTAACTATAAGAACAAGTGCCCTACTTCATTTTGGGAAGTACCAATGCATCATTTTTTTTTATCTGGGAAAAAATATTTGTCCAAAGAGTGAAATAGTTTTCACTATGACAATAGCCTCTGGCAGCAGAAAGTAGAGCAATGTTTCGCCTGTATTATGAATGAAGACAATGGCTGATATTCGTGAAAAATGTCAAAGAAAAATAAATTATTCAAATAAGCCCATGCTCCGATTCATCCGCACCTGTTGCAGTATTTTAAAAGTTTAGAAATATTTTCAAGCTCGAATTAAATGATTAAAAGAATGAATGAAAGCTGTATTATATGTAGTTGTCCTAAAAAATCTCTGGTATACTGGGGAGTTATTAGCTCTTAGAAATGATTTACTTAGTTACTATCACTCTTACAAAACCAGTGGAAGGCGGCATGACAAAGAGGCCTACTTGAAATACAAAAGAGATTATTATAATTTAGTTAGGTGTGCAAAAAATAATGCTTACAAGGATTTTATATTGAAAGCAAAAAATAAACAAAAGGCAGCATGGAGTGTAATCAATCAAGAAGTTGGTCATTGTAATGGAAAAGAAAATCTTCCTTTCACCCCAGATGCTGTAAATAATTTTTTCTTAAAAGCTGTTGAAGACAATTTGTTCTCTCGAAAAGTTGATGCTGCCAATATTGGTAATATGCTGCAAAATCTTCCTCCGAATAATTTAAATTTTAAATGGAATTTTGTTACTCCACTTGATATTATATCGACTGTTAAAAAATTTAAAAAATCCAACAGTAAGGATATTTATGGTCTTTCTAACTCCCTAATAAAGGACATTATTGTGCTCATTGCGGAACCATTAGCAATGTTAGTCAATTTATGTTTTGAGACAGGAGATTTTCCAACGGCTCTAAAATATTCCAAAACAGTACCTGTCTATAAGAAAGGTGATAAAGATGATTTAGCTAACTACCGCCCCATTTCCATAGTCCCCGTTTTTGGTAAAATTTTTGAAGCTATTATGAAAGATCAAATATGTAATTTTTTTGAGTTAAATAATCTCTTTTCCAAATCCCAGTACGGCTTTCGATCTGGGAAATCTACAATTTTGGCAGTAGAGTCCATAGTTAATTATGTCATTAATGCATTTGAAGAAAAGGAATCAGTCTCAGTGACACTATGTGATCTTAGTAAGGCCTTCGACTGTGTTAATCATTCAATATTACTAACAAAGCTAGAATATTATGGTATTAAGGGAGTTGCACTGAAACTAATGAAGTCATATTTGGATGATCACCACCAATTGGTTGAACTTGATGGCTGTCGGTCTGCAGCTCTTAAAGTAAAATGTGGTGTACCACAGGGCTCTGTGCTTGGCCCAGTACTTTTCATTATCATGATTAATGATTTGCCCTGTAATATGAAACCTAGATCTGTTTTATATGCTGATGACACTACTTTTGTACAAAAGTGTCAACATCCAGAAGATGCAAAGTTACGATCTAGCCCTACCCAAAAACAGGCTAAGGAATGGTTTGATGTTAATCATTTACAATTAAATACTAACAAAACTCAGCATATTGTGTGCAGTCTTAAATCAAAAACAACTAATATTGAAACTGCTAAAATACTAGGAATTTATATTGATACAAAACTTAATTGGGAGACTCACATCAGTCAGACCTGTAATAAACTTAGTAAAGCTGTTTATATGTTAAGAAAGCTCAACTTTATCATTTCAAATAAGTATCGTTTAACACTTTACCATGCCTTCTTTCAATGTCATTTGAATTATGGTGTTGAGTTATGGGGTCATTCCCCTCATGTTAAACAAATTTTGCTACTGCAAAAGAGAGCTATTCGCTCTCTTGCTAATATACCACCACGTGATTCCTGCAAACCTTTTTTTATTAGGTATAGAATCATGACTGTATTTTGTTTGTATATCTTTAAGGCTCTGATTCATGTGAAAGTTAATCTAGAAACTTACCAATTAAGATCCAACCTCCATAACTATTCCACAAGAGGTAAATCGAATCTAAATACTACTTATTGTAGATTGTCATCAACTTACAACACATTTCACAATATGAACATACGACTGTATAACTATCTGCCTACTCAGTTGAAATCAGATGGTATCCAGAGTTTCAAGAATAGGGTATATACCTGGTTACTTGCTCACCCACTTTACTCATTGGATGAATTCTTTTGTGACAATCTTCATCACATTTAAGAACTTATGTTTATATATTAAGTAATATTATGATTGACGACATTTAATATGGTTGTACCATTTTTAAAATGAATAAAGTATTATTATTATTATTATTATTATTATTTACCGTGACAAATGCCATTTATGTGTGGGGGTCCTGATCACAAAGGCACCTTGGAGAACCCCCTTGGTGGCATGCATGAATTTGCACTGCGGGCAAGGCAATGTGCTAGGGTGCGCTTCTTAGAGAAAGCAACCAGAGTCTCCGCTCCCTTACCAGAAGATCACATGCTTCAAATAATTACTATTTAGGTAACTTTAGATTCTTTGGTTCCTTACTCGTTCCATGGGATAATTAAAAAAATTTCCTTCAATATATTGAAATAGCTTCATGATTACAAGGAGAACAATATTATGGTTATTTGTTCACCTTTAACTCTTATGAATTTAGGTGTGAACTGCCTGGGCATGGCATTGTTGACATAATGTGAATCATTCACAGGAATTGTATAATATATATTGCAATTGATTATTCCTAAAAACCAATTGACTTATTGGAAATGGTTCTCTTAAAAATGGAACAAAGATGATAATTCAAATTTTGATTTTATGGCTAAGGCGTTCATCACAAAATACAAGTTCTCAGGAAGCATTCACTAAAAGCAATAAAAGCGTGTGAAAGACTTCAACCATTAAGAAATACTGTCAACTAAACACTCCCTTTGATTTAACACTATTATAAATGACCAGCGGGCCCTCATGCATGGCATTTGGTCTATGCGCAGTTGGAAGTGTTTCTAGTTAATAGCAAAAATAAAACTATTACAAATTTCCTGCATATAGTGCAGGAACAGAGCTTGGGGAGGGCCAATCTAATGGGCAGTGTGCGAGAAGGCTTCAATGACCACCGTGATATCAGGCGCACCTGTATTCCAAGAAGAACAAAAATTATCAAGGCCCTTTTTTGGCAAGTGTGGGTAGAGAATAGTAGAAATGTGCAATGGATTATTCATTCTCCTTGCATAATGCAACAGAACATTAGTTTTGCACATACTACAGACTAAGCAATAGAAGCAAGTGCCAATTTATAGCTTCGGGAAATGCATATTCATCATTTTTTCGGAATCACAGACAGAGTACTCAGCCAATACATCAATTTATGTTTTTCTACGAGAACAGCTTTTTGCCGTGGACAGCAATCTAATGTATTGCTCGTTTAATGAACAGAGTCCATTGCTAACTATTGATAAACATATTTAGGAAAAACCATTTAGTTCTATGAAATCTTGTTCAGTTTCATTCTAACCTCTTGCAGCATTTAAAAAATATGACAAAACTTTGCCGTCACCATGACCATTCACAATTTGCTTTGTTTCGGTAAGGCGATTAAATTATAGTACAAATTCTCAGGGAGTATTCATGAAAAGGAGTTAAAGTATGAGCAAGTCTTATACCGAACCTCCAAATATGAAATGCTCTTAACTTAACATTGCATTTGTTTACGCACCATCAATTAAACCTATGGGTCACCACGTAATCCATCTAAACAATGGTGAATTGGCGGTTTCACTTCTGTATTCCCAACACCAACCAACTGCGAAGTTTAATATTTCCTGGATATAGACCACGAACAAGGCTTGGGGCAGGTCAATCATAGATTACTGTACCGGAAGGCTTCAATGACACCATGATATGAGGTGTACGTTTATTACCAGAACTAACATTAATCATGAAAGGTACTACTCTCAGCCGTGGCCATTATTTTAAATTAAGTGTATATGCGACGCTGAAGTGAAACATAAGGATTTTTTTCTTACATCCATTTATTTCTTTCAAACATACAGCTCATAAATTAGACAAGCTTGTTTTTCATGAGGATTGATTTTCATAACACATGGTAGGAAAATACATGAAACATAAATGTTCCACCGCAAAATACATAACGTACAGGACTTTTCCCATAAGTTAGAGATGATGTTCAAGTCTATTATTCCTCCACTTGGAAAAATAAGTCGACGTTCGCAGATACCATGCAGCATATTCTCATGAATTCCCACCAAGTCTTCACCCTCCCAGTATTACTAAATCTTCCTTCAAACCTCTTGAGCTCGCATTCTCAGGGTGGTACATCTCAAACCTAAATAAATGAGTAAATGCACAAATAAATAAACGTTTAACGATCGAAGAGATTTTCAGGATGTATATTTCTATTATGCTCTCGAATTTTCGTTAGCTAAATTACCCACCTTCAATCGCTCGTCACAAGAGTCCTTTCATTTATTATTTTGAAGACTACGTGGCGTGGCTCAGATGCCTTCTCACAATTGGTGCACGGCAACATTACATATCTTCTGTGCAACAGAAATCCATCAAGTGCCCGATATATTATGTGATAGACGTACATTTTTCTATTTCATTGCTTCTAACGGTGTGACTAAAGTCGAGGTTTAAATAACACAGTAAAAGATCGATCGCATCGAGTATCGAATGCTTCGATATGCGATTAAATTTGTGTTTTGAATTTTCTTATAATTCTTTTGCACAATTCTATCTTTTGCAAACGTAACCGAATAAAAATCGCACACATCAATCAAAAAAATCATTTAAACCGCTTAATTTAAAAACCCTTTTGGAAACAAAAAATATGCCAGTGCTTCTTTTAAAAAAATGAGCCTGAATGCTCAAATTTGTGCTAAACTAAGCCCTCCATCTATGTAGATTGAAGCTGAGTATGATTTGTAATTCTGTAGTTTGCGGGTATCGAAACAATTAAAACGATGACAAGAAAACGCCGTCAATCGAAAATAATTACCTCGGATAACTTACCTTTAAACATGGCTGCAAATGAAACTGAAGGCTTCAACATAAGTTGAAGTTTTCTTTCCCGTTTACAATCCAATTACTTCGGTTACCCATAACATGGCTTTTCCAATTTATGAAAAAAGCAATATTGCATGATTCAAGAAATGCAAACATCTGCCAGAGAAGGTGTGGCAAAAACTTCATAATCATTATATTAGATATAGAAGATTATTGAAGGAGGAATGGCATAATTGCCACCTAGGATTATGAATTTTCAACACAAAAGTCCCAGATACTTCTATTTATAATGTTTAGCAATAAAGCCTAATCACCTCCAATCCTCTTAAATACCTCTTCTCTCTTTCAACCAAGTAGTGAACCATTTCTTTAACCACATAAATAATGTAATCTAGGATCGTCGCCAGAGGTTCGTATTAATTTTCTATGCTCTCTTGCAAATCTTGTCATGATCCTGAAAACATATTTAGTTCCAAAAATAGTTTACTTCGTATGACTGAAAATATCAACAGTTGGCAGCTGCTCACCCTTTGTCATAGTCAATGACTCTACTTTGACAAAATCTACCACTCAAAATCCTTTTCTGTACCACTTTACATTCCTCAAAGCAAACACTTTTACAATCAATTCCTAAGCTGTCAATTAACCTAGGACATTATTCCCTGACCCTCTTGCCCCAGAAGGTTCTCATCATACCTAAATGAAATATGACCTGCCTGGTCCTAAGGTATGGATCATAATGTAGTTAGTATTCCTCATCAAAGTGTCAGTACTGGCAAAACCATCACTGTTATCAAAATAACTCGACCATCTTGCATTTTCCATTGTTATGTTGATAAACCAGTTCCGTGCTTTTGCAATACTTTTTCCTTACTTGGGAAAGAGTTGTAACTATCAGTCCAGAGCATCTCTATAAACCATACACGGTACCCTTTTTATTATATCTTCCCACAGGGTAATCTATCATGCAGCCCTTTCACCATTTGTTACATGTTTTAATTATGAACTCAACACTTCATGCATTTGAAAGGTAGCATAAAATAATAAACTGTGTGTAATTATGAGCATTAATTTTTACAGATAAATGCACAGCCATTACCTGGAAGTTTCATAATGCTCATCTTTAGGTGTATCATATGTTGTTCTTCTACATGAATCAGTCATTACCAGCATAGCTTACCTCAACCAAATGATAAAAAACCGTTCCTCATCATTTTTTGTAACCATAAATCTTTTTAAGGATTATCCCATTAACTCTCTAATTTTTAACTTGCCATATTCCATGCCTGGCTACTGTTCTTTTCTGTCTTATAATAATAATGCTAATTTGCCGGCATTAATTTTCTGAATCTACATTTCCTGATTTCTTCTACCATGAAACTTTTCTTTTTGCCACGACCTGAATCATGTGTAATGCAAGCAAGCCAATGAGGTTTAATGACTAAGGTACATCGCCGGAAAAGCTTGACTTCATTCAAAATGTCTCCAACATCATTATTCAATGAACTTATCATTTAATCTCTCAACTTTGGGAAAACTTCCTCGTATAACATAATACCTGACTTAATGTCCACCAAAGACATTCTTGTCTGTTTGGTATTAGTGTCATGTGGCTACTTAAGGCTAATGACTCAATAGGGGCAATATATCTGGATAGAAAAATTCATTTCAAAAATCCGAAATACTATATATCCTCTGATGGGACCTGGACATGCAAAACTTGCTTACCTTGCAAGAATTATGACAAAGTAGCACTGTGGAAAGTATTTTTTCCACCAAATTGTAATAACATGGTGTGTGATCATTGTATAATAACTAATAGAGCCAAAATAATATTTTCTTCTTAAATGCTCATTTGCTGTTATCTGTCTAGTAAATATAGTTGGAAATCTTTGGTGGATTTTGCTTCTGAAAAAACTTAAACTCAACAAAATTTTTTCAGGTACTACAGGCTAACTAAAAGAACAAGTGCCCTACTTCATTTTGGGAAGTACCAATGCATCATTTTTTTTTATCTGGGAAAAAATATTTGTCCAAAGAGTGAAATAGTTTTCACTATGACAATAGCCTCTGGCAGCAGAAAGTAGAGCAATGTTTCGCCTGTATTATGAATGAAGACAATGGCTCATATTCGTGAAAAATGTCAAAGAAAAATAAATTATTCAAATAAGCCCATGCTCCGATTCATCCGCACCTGTTGCAGTATTTTAAAAGTTTAGAAATATTTTCAAGCTCGAATTAAATGATTAAAAGAATGAATGAAAGCTGTATTATATGTAGTTGTCCTTTTACCGTGACAAATGCCATTTATGTGTGGGGGTCCTGATCACAAAGGCACCTTGGAGAACCCCCTTGGTGGCATGCATGAATTTGCACTGCGGGCAAGGCAATGTGCTAGGGTGCGCTTCTTAGAGAAAGCAACCAGAGTCTCCGCTCCCTTACCAGAAGATCACATGCTTCAAATAATTACTATTTAGGTAACTTTAGATTCTTTGGTTCCTTACTCGTTCCATGGGATAATTAAAAAATTTCCTTCAATATATTGAAATAGCTTCATGATTACAAGGAGAACAATATTATGGTTATTTGTTCACCTTTAACTCTTATGAATTTAGGTGTGAACTGCCTGAGCATGGCATTGTTGACATAATGTGAATCATTCACAGGAATTGTATAATATATATTGCAATTGATTTATTCCTAAAAAACCAATTGACTTATTGGAAATGGTTCTCTTAAAAATGGAACAAAGATGATAATTCAAATTTTGATTTTATGGCTAAGGCGTTCATCACAAAATACAAGTTCTCAGGAAGCATTCACTAAAAGCAATAAAAGCGTGTGAAAGACTTCAACCATTAAGAAATACTGTCAACTAAACACTCCCTTTGATTTAACACTATTATAAATGACCAGCGGGCCCTCATGCATGGCATTTGGTCTATGCGCAGTTGGAAGTGTTTCTAGTTAATAGCAAAAATAAAACTATTACAAATTTCCTGCATATAGTGCAGGAACAGAGCTTGGGGAGGGCCAATCTAGTGGGCAGTGTGCGAGAAGGCTTCAATGACCACCGTGATATCAGGCGCACCTGTATTCCAAGAAGAACAAAAATTATCAAGGCCCTTTTTTGGCAAGTGTGGGTAGAGAATAGTAGAAATGTGCGATGGATTATTCATTCTCCTTGCATAATGCAACAGAACATTAGTTTTTCACATACTACAGACTAAGCAATAGAAGCAAGTGCCAATTTATAGCTTCGGGAAATGCATATTCATCATTTTTTCGGAATCACAGACAGAGTACTCAGCCAATACATCAATTTATGTTTTTCTACGAGAACAGCTTTTTGCCGTGGACAGCAATCTAATGTATTGCTCGTTTAATGAACAGAGTCCATTGCTAACTATTTGATAAACATATTTAGGAAAAACCATTTAGTTCTATGAAATCTTGTTCAGTTTCATTCTAACCTCTTGCAGCATTTAAAAAATATGACAAAACTTTGCCGTCACCATGACCATTCACAATTTGCTTTGTTTCGGTAAGGCGATTAAATTATAGTACAAATTCTCAGGGAGTATTCATGAAAAGGAGTTAAAGTATGAGCAAGTCTTATACCGAACCTCCAAATATGAAATGCTCTTAACTTAACATTGCATTTGTTTACGCACCATCAATTAAACCTATGGGTCACCACGTAATCCATCTAAACAATGGTGAATTGGCGGTTTCACTTCTGTATTCCCAACACCAACCAACTGCGAAGTTTAATATTTCCTGGATATAGACCACGAACAAGGCTTGGGGCAGGTCAATCATAGATTACTGTACCGGAAGGCTTCAATGACACCATGATATGAGGTGTACGTTTATTACCAGAACTAACATTAATCATGAAAGGTACTACTCTCAGCCGTGGCCATTATTTTAAATTAAGTGTATATGCGACGCTGAAGTGAAACATAAGGATTTTTTTCTTACATCCATTTATTTCTTTCAAACATACAGCTCATAAATTAGACAAGCTTGTTTTTCATGAGGATTGATTTTCATAACACATGGTAGGAAAATACATGAAACATAAATGTTCCACCGCAAAATACATAACGTACAGGACTTTTCCCATAAGTTAGAGATGATGTTCAAGTCTATTATTCCTCCACTTGGAAAAATAAGTCGACGTTCGCAGATACCATGCAGCATATTCTCATGAATTCCCACCAAGTCTTCACCCTCCCAGTATTACTAAATCTTCCTTCAAACCTCTTGAGCTCGCATTCTCAGGGTGGTACATCTCAAACCTAAATAAATGAGTAAATGCACAAATAAATAAACGTTTAACGATCGAAGAGATTTTCAGGATGTATATTTCTATTATGCTCTTGAATTTTCGTTAGCTAAATTACCCACCTTCAATCGCTCGTCACAAGAGTCCTTTCATTTATTATTTTGAAGACTACGTGGCGTGGCTCAGATGCCTTCTCACAATTGGTGCACGGCAACATTACATATCTTCTGTGCAACAGAAATCCATCAAGTGCCCGATATATTATGTGATAGACGTACATTTTTCTATTTCATTGCTTCTAACGGTGTGACTAAAGTCGAGGTTTAAATAACACAGTAAAAGATCGATCGCATCGAGTATCGAATGCTTCGATATGCGATTAAATTTGTGTTTTGAATTTTCTTATAATTCTTTTGCACAATTCTATCTTTTGCAAACGTAACCGAATAAAAATCGCACACATCAATCAAAAAAATCATTTAAACCGCTTAATTTAAAAACCCTTTTGGAAACAAAAAATATGCCAGTGCTTCTTTTAAAAAAATGAGCCTGAATGCTCAAATTTGTGCTAAACTAAGCCCTCCATCTATGTAGATTGAAGCTGAGTATGATTTGTAATTCTGTAGTTTGCGGGTATCGAAACAATTAAAACGATGACAAGAAAACGCCGTCAATCGAAAATAATTACCTCGGATAACTTACCTTTAAACATGGCTGCAAATGAAACTGAAGGCTTCAACATAAGTTGAAGTTTTCTTTCCCGTTTACAATCCAATTACTTCGGTTACCCATAACATGGCTTTTCCAATTTATGAAAAAAGCAATGTTGCATGATTCAAGAAATGCAAACATCTGCCAGAGAAGGTGTGGCAAAAACTTCATAATCATTATATTAGATATAGAAGATTGTTGAAGGAGGAATGGCATAATTGCCACCTAGGATTATGAATTTTCAACACAAAAGTCCCAGATACTTCTATTTATAATGTTTAGCAATAAAGCCTAATCACCTCCAATCCTCTTAAATACCTCTTCTCTCTTTCAACCAAGTAGTGAACCATTTCTTTAACCGCATAAATAATGTAATCTAGGATCGTCGCCAGAGGTTCGTATTAATTTTCTATGCTCTCTTGCAAATCTTGTCATGATCCTGAAAACATATTTAGTTCCAAAAATAGTTTACTTCGTATGACTGAAAATATCAACAGTTGGCAGCTGCTCACCCATTGTCATAGTCAATGACTCTACTTTGACAAACTCTACCACTCAAAATCCTTTTCTGTACCACTTTACATTCCTCAAAGCAAACACTTTTACAATCAATTCATAAGCTGTCAATTAACCTAGGACATTATTCCCTGACCCTCTTGCCCCAGAAGGTTCTCATCATACCTAAATGAAATATGACCTGCCTGGTCCTAAGGTATGGATCATAATGTAGTTAGTATTCCTCATCAAAGTGTCAGTACTGGCAAAACCATCACTGTTATCAAAATAACTCGACCATCTTGCATTTTCCATTGTTATGTTGATAAACCAGTTCCGTGCTTTTGCAATACTTTTTCCTTACTTGGGAAAGAGTTGTAACTATCAGTCCAGAGCATCTCTATAAACCATACACGGTACCCTTTTTATTATATCTTCCCACAGGGTAATCTATCATGCAGCCCTTTCACCATTTGTTACATGTTTTAATTATGAACTCAACACTTCATGCATTTGAAAGGTAGCA
This sequence comes from Hetaerina americana, assembly GCF_022747635.1. Lineage (NCBI taxonomy): Eukaryota > Metazoa > Arthropoda > Insecta > Odonata > Calopterygidae > Hetaerina > Hetaerina americana. Next base: position 5,239,533 of record NW_027286886.1, read on the forward strand.
TAAAATAATAAACTGTGTGTAATTATGAGCATTAATTTTTACAGATAAATGCACAGCCATTACCTGGAAGTTTCATAATGCTCATCTTTAGGTGTATCATATGTTGTTCTTCTACATGAATCAGTCATTACCAGCATAGCTTACCTCAACCAAATGATAAAAAACCGTTCCTCATCATTTTTTGTAACCATAAATCTTTTTAAGGATTATCCCATTAACTCTCTAATTTTTAACTTGCCATATTCCATGCCTGGCTACTGTTCTTTTCTGTCTTATAATAATAATGCTAATTTGCCGGCATTAATTTTCTGAATCTACATTTCCTGATTTCTTCTACCATGAAACTTTTCTTTTTGCCACGACCTGAATCATGTGTAATGCAAGCAAGCCAATGAGGTTTAATGACTAAGGTACATCGCCGGAAAAGCTTGACTTCATTCAAAATGTCTCCAACATCATTATTCAATGAACTTATCATTTAATCTCTCAACTTTGGGAAAACTTCCTCGTATAACATAATACCTGACTTAATGTCCACCAAAGACATTCTTGTCTGTTTGGTATTAGTGTCATGTGGCTACTTAAGGCTAATGACTCAATAGGGGCAATATATCTGGATAGAAAAATTCATTTCAAAAATCCGAAATACTATATATCCTCTGACGGGACCTGGACATGCAAAACTTGCTTACCTTGCAAGAATTATGACAAAGTAGCAGTGTGGAAAGTATTTTTTCCACCAAATTGTAATAACATGGTGTGTGATCATTGTATAATAACTAATAGAGCCAAAATAATATTTTCTTCTTAAATGCTCATTTGCTGTTATCTGTCTAGTAAATATAGTTGGAAATCTTTGGTGGATTTTGCTTCTGAAAAAACTTAAACTCAACAAAATTTTTTCAGGTACTACAGGCTAACTAAAAGAACAAGTGCCCTACTTCATTTTGGGAAGTACCAATGCATCATTTTTTTTTATCTGGGAAAAAATATTTGTCCAAAGAGTGAAATAGTTTTCACTATGACAATAGCCTCTGGCAGCAGAAAGTAGAGCAATGTTTCGCCTGTATTATGAATGAAGACAATGGCTCATATTCGTGAAAAATGTCAAAGAAAAATAAATTATTCAAATAAGCCCATGCTCCGATTCATCCGCACCTGTTGCAGTATTTTAAAAGTTTAGAAATATTTTCAAGCTCGAATTAAATGATTAAAAGAATGAATGAAAGCTGTATTATATGTAGTTGTCCTTTTACCGTGACAAATGCCATTTATGTGTGGGGGTCCTGATCACAAAGGCACCTTGGAGAACCCCCTTGGTGGCATGCATGAATTTGCACTGCGGGCAAGGCAATGTGCTAGGGTGCGCTTCTTAGAGAAAGCAACCAGAGTCTCCGCTCCCTTACCAGAAGATCACATGCTTCAAATAATTACTATTTAGGTAACTTTAGATTCTTTGGTTCCTTACTCGTTCCATGGGATAATTAAAAAATTTCCTTCAATATATTGAAATAGCTTCATGATTACAAGGAGAACAATATTATGGTTATTTGTTCACCTTTAACTCTTATGAATTTAGGTGTGAACTGCCTGAGCATGGCATTGTTGACATAATGTGAATCATTCACAGGAATTGTATAATATATATTGCAATTGATTTATTCCTAAAAAACCAATTGACTTATTGGAAATGGTTCTCTTAAAAATGGAACAAAGATGATAATTCAAATTTTGATTTTATGGCTAAGGCGTTCATCACAAAATACAAGTTCTCAGGAAGCATTCACTAAAAGCAATAAAAGCGTGTGAAAGACTTCAACCATTAAGAAATACTGTCAACTAAACACTCCCTTTGATTTAACACTATTATAAATGACCAGCGGGCCCTCATGCATGGCATTTGGTCTATGCGCAGTTGGAAGTGTTTCTAGTTAATAGCAAAAATAAAACTATTACAAATTTCCTGCATATAGTGCAGGAACAGAGCTTGGGGAGGGCCAATCTAGTGGGCAGTGTGCGAGAAGGCTTCAATGACCACCGTGATATCAGGCGCACCTGTATTCCAAGAAGAACAAAAATTATCAAGGCCCTTTTTTGGCAAGTGTGGGTAGAGAATAGTAGAAATGTGCGATGGATTATTCATTCTCCTTGCATAATGCAACAGAACATTAGTTTTTCACATACTACAGACTAAGCAATAGAAGCAAGTGCCAATTTATAGCTTCGGGAAATGCATATTCATCATTTTTTCGGAATCACAGACAGAGTACTCAGCCAATACATCAATTTATGTTTTTCTACGAGAACAGCTTTTTGCCGTGGACAGCAATCTAATGTATTGCTCGTTTAATGAACAGAGTCCATTGCTAACTATTTGATAAACATATTTAGGAAAAACCATTTAGTTCTATGAAATCTTGTTCAGTTTCATTCTAACCTCTTGCAGCATTTAAAAAATATGACAAAACTTTGCAGTCATCATGACCATTCACAATTTGCTTTGTTTCGGTAAGGCGATTAAATTATAGTACAAATTCTCAGGGAGTATTCATGAAAAGGAGTTAAAGTATGAGCAAGTCTTATACCGAACCTCCAAATATGAAGTGCTCTTAACTTAACATTGCATTTGTTTACGCACCATCAATTAAACCTATGGGTCACCACGTAATCCATCTAAACAATGGTGAATTGGCGGTTTCACTTCTGTATTCCCAACACCAACCAACTGCGAAGTTTAATATTTCCTGGATATAGACCACGAACAAGGCTTGGGGCAGGTCAATCATAGATTACTGTACCGGAAGGCTTCAATGACACCATGATATGAGGTGTACGTTTATTACCAGAACTAACATTAATCATGAAAGGTACTACTCTCAGCCGCGGCCATTATTTTAAATTAAGTGTATATGCGACGCTGAAGTGAAACATAAGGATTTTTTTCTTACATCCATTTATTTCTTTCAAACATACAGCTCATAAATTAGACAAGCTTGTTTTTCATGAGGATTGATTTTCATAACACATGGTAGGAAAATACATGAAACATAAATGTTCCACCGCAAAATACATAACGTACAGGACTTTTCCCATAAGTTAGAGATGATGTTCAAGTCTATTATTCCTCCACTTGGAAAAATAAGTCGACGTTCGCAGATACCATGCAGCATATTCTCATGAATTCCCACCAAGTCTTCACCCTCCCAGTATTACTAAATCTTCCTTCAAACCTCTTGAGCTCGCATTCTCAGGGTGGTACATCTCAAACCTAAATAAATGAGTAAATGCACAAATAAATAAACGTTTAACGATCGAAGAGATTTTCAGGATGTATATTTCTATTATGCTCTCGAATTTTCGTTAGCTAAATTACCCACCTTCAATCGCTCGTCACAAGAGTCCTTTCATTTATTATTTTGAAGACTACGTGGCGTGGCTCAGATGCCTTCTCACAATTGGTGCACGGCAACATTACATATCTTCTGTGCAACAGAAATCCATCAAGTGCCCGATATATTATGTGATAGACGTACATTTTTCTATTTCATTGCTTCTAACGGTGTGACTAAAGTCGAGGTTTAAATAACACAGTAAAAGATCGATCGCATCGAGTATCGAATGCTTCGATATGCGATTAAATTTGTGTTTTGAATTTTCTTATAATTCTTTTGCACAATTCTATCTTTTGCAAACGTAACCGAATAAAAATCGCACATATCAATCAAAAAAATCATTTAAACCGCTTAATTTAAAAACCCTTTTGGAAACAAAAAATATGCCAGTGCTTCTTTTAAAAAAATGAGCCTGAATGCTCAAATTTGTGCTAAACTAAGCCCTCCATCTATGTAGATTGAAGCTGAGTATGATTTGTAATTCTGTAGTTTGCGGGTATCGAAACAATTAAAACGATGACAAGAAAACGCCGTCAATCGAAAATAATTACCTCGGATAACTTACCTTTAAACATGGCTGCAAATGAAACTGAAGGCTTCAACATAAGTTGAAGTTTTCTTTCCCGTTTACAATCCAATTACTTCGGTTACCCATAACATGGCTTTTCCAATTTATGAAAAAAGCAATGTTGCATGATTCAAGAAATGCAAACATCTGCCAGAGAAGGTGTGGCAAAAACTTCATAATCATTATATTAGATATAGAAGATTATTGAAGGAGGAATGGCATAATTGCCACCTAGGATTATGAATTTTCAACACAAAAGTCCCAGATACTTCTATTTATAATGTTTAGCAATAAAGCCTAATCACCTCCAATCCTCTTAAATACCTCTTCTCTCTTTCAACCAAGTAGTGAACCATTTCTTTAACCACATAAATAATGTAATCTAGGATCGTCGCCAGAGGTTCGTATTAATTTTCTATGCTCTCTTGCAAATCTTGTCATGATCCTGAAAACATATTTAGTTCCAAAAATAGTTTACTTCGTATGACTGAAAATATCAACAGTTGGCAGCTGCTCACCCTTTGTCATAGTCAATGACTCTACTTTGACAAACTCTACCACTCAAAATCCTTTTCTGTACCACTTTACATTCCTCAAAGCAAACACTTTTACAATCAATTCATAAGCTGTCAATTAACCTAGGACATTATTCCCTGACCCTCTTGCCCCAGAAGGTTCTCATCATACCTAAATGAAATATGACCTGCCTGGTCCTAAGGTATGGATCATAATGTAGTTAGTATTCCTCATCAAAGTGTCAGTACTGGCAAAACCATCACTGTTATCAAAATAACTCGACCATCTTGCATTTTCCATTGTTATGTTGATAAACCAGTTCCGTGCTTTTGCAATACTTTTTCCTTACTTGGGAAAGAGTTGTAACTATCAGTCCAGAGCATCTCTATAAACCATACACGGTACCCTTTTTATTATATCTTCCCACAGGGTAATCTATCATGCAGCCCTTTCACCATTTGTTACATGTTTTAATTATGAACTCAACACTTCATGCATTTGAAAGGTAGCATAAAATAATAAACTGTGTGTAATTATGAGCATTAATTTTTACAGATAAATGCACAGCCATTACCTGGAAGTTTCATAATGCTCATCTTTAGGTGTATCATATGTTGTTCTTCTACATGAATCAGTCATTACCAGCATAGCTTACCTCAACCAAATGATAAAAAACCGTTCCTCATCATTTTTTGTAACCATAAATCTTTTTAAGGATTATCCCATTAACTCTCTAATTTTTAACTTGCCATATTCCATGCCTGGCTACTGTTCTTTTCTGTCTTATAATAATAATGCTAATTTGCCGGCATTAATTTTCTAAATCTACATTTCCTGATTTCTTCTACCATGAAACTTTTCTTTTTGCCACGACCTGAATCATGTGTAATGCAAGCAAGCCAATGAGGTTTAATGACTAAGGTACATTGCCGGAAAAGCTTGACTTCATTCAAAATGTCTCCAACATCATTATTCAATGAACTTATCATTTAATCTCTCAACTTTGGGAAAACTTCCTCGTATAACATAATACCTGACTTAATGTCCACCAAAGACATTCTTGTCTGTTTGGTATTAGTGTCATGTGGCTACTTAAGGCTAATGACTCAATAGGGGCAATATATCTGGATAGAAAAATTCATTTCAAAAATCCGAAATACTATATATCCTCTGACGGGACCTGGACATGCAAAACTTGCTTACCTTGCAAGAATTATGACAAAGTAGCAGTGTGGAAAGTATTTTTTCCACCAAATTGTAATAACATGGTGTGTGATCATTGTATAATAACTAATAGAGCCAAAATAATATTTTCTTCTTAAATGCTCATTTGCTGTTATCTGTCTAGTAAATATAGTTGGAAATCTTTGGTGGATTTTGCTTCTGAAAAAACTTAAACTCAACAAAATTTTTTCAGGTACTACAGGCTAACTAAAAGAACAAGTGCCCTACTTCATTTTGGGAAGTACCAATGCATCATTTTTTTTTATCTGGGAAAAAATATTTGTCCAAAGAGTGAAATAGTTTTCACTATGACAATAGCCTCTGGCAGCAGAAAGTAGAGCAATGTTTCGCCTGTATTATGAATGAAGACAATGGCTGATATTCGTGAAAAATGTCAAAGAAAAATAAATTATTCAAATAAGCCCATGCTCCGATTCATCCGCACCTGTTGCAGTATTTTAAAAGTTTAGAAATATTTTCAAGCTCGAATTAAATGATTAAAAGAATGAATGAAAGCTGTATTATATGTAGTTGTCCTAAAAAATCTCTGGTATACTGGGGAGTTATTAGCTCTTAGAAATGATTTACTTAGTTACTATCACTCTTACAAAACCAGTGGAAGCCGGCATGACAAAGAGGCCTACTTGAAATACAAAAGAGATTATTATAATTTAGTTAGGTGTGCAAAAAATAATGCTTACAAGGATTTTATATTGAATGCAAAAAATAAACAAAAGGCAGCATGGAGTGTAATCAATCAAGAAGTTGGTCATGGTAATGGAAAAGAAAATCTTCCTTTCACCCCAGATGCTGTAAATAATTTTTTCTTAAAAGCTGTTGAAGACAATTTGTTCTCTCGAAAAGTTGATGCTGCCAATATTGGTAATATGCTGCAAAATCTTCCTCCGAATAATTTAAATTTTAAATGGAATTTTGTTACTCCACTTGATATTATATCGACTGTTAAAAAATTTAAAAAATCCAACAGTAAGGATATTTATGGTCTTTCTAACTCCCTAATAAAGGACATTATTGTGCTCATTGCGGAACCATTAGCAATGTTAGTCAATTTATGTTTTGAGACAGGAGATTTTCCAACGGCTCTAAAATATTCCAAAACAGTACCTGTCTATAAGAAAGGTGATAAAGATGATTTAGCTAACTACCGCCCCATTTCCATAGTCCCCGTTTTTGGTAAAATTTTTGAAGCTATTATGAAAGATCAAATATGTAATTTTTTTGAGTTAAATAATCTCTTTTCCAAATCCCAGTACGGCTTTCGATCTGGGAAATCTACAATTTTGGCAGTAGAGTCCATAGTTAATTATGTCATTAATGCATTTGAAGAAAAGGAATCAGTCTCAGTGACACTATGTGATCTTAGTAAGGCCTTCGACTGTGTTAATCATTCAATATTACTAACAAAGCTAGAATATTATGGTATTAAGGTAGTTGCACTGAAACTAATGAAGTCATATTTGGATGATCGCCACCAATTGGTTGAACTTGATGGCTGTCGGTCTGCAGCTCTTAAAGTAAAATGTGGTGTACCACAGGGCTCTGTGCTTGGCCCAGTACTTTTCATTATCATGATTAATGATTTGCCCTGTAATATGAAACCTAGATCTGTTTTATATGCTGATGACACTACTTTTGTACAAAAGTGTCAACATCCAGAAGATGCAAAGTTACGATCTAGCCCTACCCAAAAACAGGCTAAGGAATGGTTTGATGTTAATCATTTACAATTAAATACTAACAAAACTCAGCATATTGTGTGCAGTCTTAAATCAAAAACAACTAATATTGAAACTGCTAAAATACTAGGAATTTATATTGATACAAAACTTAATTGGGAGACTCACATCAGTCAGACCTGTAATAAACTTAGTAAAGCTGTTTATATGTTAAGAAAGCTCAACTTTATCATTTCAAATAAGTATCGTTTAACACTTTACCATGCCTTCTTTCAATGTCATTTGAATTATGGTGTTGAGTTATGGGGTCATTCCCCTCATGTTAAACAAATTTTGCTACTGCAAAAGAGAGCTATTCGCTCTCTTGCTAATATACCACCACGTGATTCCTGCAAACCTTTTTTTATTAGGTATAGAATCATGACTGTATTTTGTTTGTATATCTTTAAGGCTCTGATTCATGTGAAAGTTAATCTAGAAACTTACCAATTAAGATCCAACCTCTATAACTATTCCACAAGAGGTAAATCGAATCTAAATACTACTTATTGTAGATTGTCATCAACTTACAACACATTTCACAATATGAACATACGACTGTATAACTATCTGCCTACTCAGTTGAAATCAGATGGTATCCAGAGTTTCAAGAATAGGGTATATACCTGGTTACTTGCTCACCCACTTTACTCATTGGATGAATTCTTTTGTGACAATCTTCATCACATTTAAGAACTTATGTTTATATATTAAGTAATATTATGATTGACGACATTTAATATGGTTGTACCATTTTTAAAATGAATAAAGTATTATTATTATTATTATTATTTACCGTGACAAATGCCATTTATGTGTGGGGGTCCTGATCACAAAGGCACCTTGGAGAACCCCCTTGGTGGCATGCATGAATTTGCACTGCGGGCAAGGCAATGTGCTAGGGTGCGCTTCTTAGAGAAAGCAACCAGAGTCTCCGCTCCCTTACCAGAAGATCACATGCTTCAAATAATTACTATTTAGGTAACTTTAGATTCTTTGGTTCCTTACTCGTTCCATGGGATAATTAAAAAATTTCCTTCAATATATTGAAATAGCTTCATGATTACAAGGAGAACAATATTATGGTTATTTGTTCACCTTTAACTCTTATGAATTTAGGTGTGAACTGCCTGGGCATGGCATTGTTGACATAATGTGAATCATTCACAGGAATTGTATAATATATATTGCAATTGATTTATTCCTAAAAAACCAATTGACTTATTGGAAATGGTTCTCTTAAAAATGGAACAAAGATGATAATTCAAATTTTGATTTTATGGCTAAGGCGTTCATCACAAAATACAAGTTCTCAGGAAGCATTCACTAAAAGCAATAAAAGCGTGTGAAAGACTTCAACCATTAAGAAATACTGTCAACTAAACACTCCCTTTGATTTAACACTATTATAAATGACCAGCGGGCCCTCATGCATGGCATTTGGTCTATGCGCAGTTGGAAGTGTTTCTAGTTAATAGCAAAAATAAAACTATTACAAATTTCCTGCATATAGTGCAGGAACAGAGCTTGGGGAGGGCCAATCTAGTGGGCAGTGTGCGAGAAGGCTTCAATGACCACCGTGATATCAGGCGCACCTGTATTCCAAGAAGAACAAAAATTATCAAGGCCCTTTTTTGGCAAGTGTGGGTAGAGAATAGTAGAAATGTGCAATGGATTATTCATTCTCCTTGCATAATGCAACAGAACATTAGTTTTGCACATACTACAGACTAAGCAATAGAAGCAAGTGCCAATTTATAGCTTCGGGAAATGCATATTCATCATTTTTTCGGAATCACAGACAGAGGACTCAGCCAATACATCAATTTATGTTTTTCTACGAGAACAGCTTTTTGCCGTGGACAGCAATCTAATGTATTGCTCGTTTAATGAACAGAGTCCATTGCTAACTATTTGATAAACATATTTAGGAAAAACCATTTAGTTCTATGAAATCTTGTTCAGTTTCATTCTAACCTCTTGCAGCATTTAAAAAATATGACAAAACTTTGCAGTCATCATGACCATTCACAATTTGCTTTGTTTCGGTAAGGCGATTAAATTATAGTACAAATTCTCAGGGAGTATTCATGAAAAGGAGTTAAAGTATGAGCAAGTCTTATACCGAACCTCCAAATATGAAATGCTCTTAACTTAACATTGCATTTGTTTACGCACCATCAATTAAACCTATGGGTCACCACGTAATCCATCTAAACAATGGTGAATTGCCGGTTTCACTTCTGTATTCCCAACACCAACCAACTGCGAAGTTTAATATTTCCTGGATATAGACCACGAACAAGGCTTGGGGCAGGTCAATCATAGATTACTGTACCGGAAGGCTTCAATGACACCATGATATGAGGTGTACGTTTATTACCAGAACTAACATTAATCATCAAAGGTACTACTCTCAGCCGCGGCCATTATTTTAAATTAAGTGTATATGCGACGCTGAAGTGAAACATAAGGATTTTTTTCTTACATCCATTTATTTCTTTCAAACATACAGCTCATAAATTAGACAAGCTTGTTTTTCATGAGGATTGATTTTCATAACACATGGTAGGAAAATACATGAAACATAAATGTTCCACCGCAAAATACATAACGTACAGGACTTTTCCCATAAGTTAGAGATGATGTTCAAGTCTATTATTCCTCCACTTGGAAAAATATGTCGACGTTCGCAGATACCATGCAGCATATTCTCATGAATTCCCACCAAGTCTTCACCCTCCCAGTATTACTAAATCTTCCTTCAAACCTCTTGAGCTCGCATTCTCAGGGTGGTACATCTCAAACCTAAATAAATGAGTAAATGCACAAATAAATAAACGTTTAACGATCGAAGAGATTTTCAGGATGTATATTTCTATTATGCTCTCGAATATTCGTTAGCTAAATTACCCACCTTCAATCGCTCGTCACAAGAGTCCTTTCATTTATTATTTTGAAGACTACGTGGCGTGGCTCAGATGCCTTCTCACAATTGGTGCACGGCAACATTACATATCTTCTGTGCAACAGAAATCCATCAAGTGCCCGATATATTATGTGATAGACGTACATTTTTCTATTTCATTGCTTCTAACGGTGTGACTAAAGTCGAGGTTTAAATAACACAGTAAAAGATCGATCGCATCGAGTATCGAATGCTTCGATATGCGATTAAATTTGTGTTTTGAATTTTCTTATAATTCTTTTGCACAATTCTATCTTTTGCAAACGTAACCGAATAAAAATCGCACACATCAATCAAAAAAATCATTTAAACCGCTTAATTTAAAAACCCTTTTGGAAACAAAAAATATGCCAGTGCTTCTTTTAAAAAAATGAGCCTGAATGCTCAAATTTGTGCTAAACTAAGCCCTCCATCTATGTAGATTGAAGCTGAGTATGATTTGTAATTCTGTAGTTTGCGGGTATCGAAACAATTAAAACGATGACAAGAAAACGCCGTCAATCGAAAATAATTACCTCGGATAACTTACCTTTAAACATGGCTGCAAATGAAACTGAAGGCTTCAACATAAGTTGAAGTTTTCTTTCCCGTTTACAATCCAATTACTTCGGTTACCCATAACATGGCTTTTCCAATTTATGAAAAAAGCAATGTTGCATGATTCAAGAAATGCAAACATCTGCCAGAGAAGGTGTGGCAAAAACTTCATAATCATTATATTAGATATAGAAGATTGTTGAAGGAGGAATGGCATAATTGCCACCTAGGATTATGAATTTTCAACACAAAAGTCCCAGATACTTCTATTTATAATGTTTAGCAATAAAGCCTAATCACCTCCAATCCTCTTAAATACCTCTTCTCTCTTTCAACCAAGTAGTGAACCATTTCTTTAACCACATAAATAATGTAATCTAGGATCGTCGCCAGAGGTTCGTATTAATTTTCTATGCTCTCTTGCAAATCTTGTCATGATCCTGAAAACATATTTAGTTCCAAAAATAGTTTACTTCGTATGACTGAAAATATCAACAGTTGGCAGCTGCTCACCCATTGTCATAGTCAATGACTCTACTTTGACAAACTCTACCACTCAAAATCCTTTTCTGTACCACTTTACATTCCTCAAAGCAAACACTTTTACAATCAATTCATAAGCTGTCAATTAACCTAGGACATTATTCCCTGACCCTCTTGCCCCAGAAGGTTCTCATCATACCTAAATGAAATATGACCTGCCTGGTCCTAAGGTATGGATCATAATGTAGTTAGTATTCCTCATCAAAGTGTCAGTACTGGCAAAACCATCACTGTTATCAAAATAACTCGACCATCTTGCATTTTCCATTGTTATGTTGATAAACCAGTTCCGTGCTTTTGCAATACTTTTCCTTACTTGGGAAAGAGTTGTAACTATCAGTCCAGAGCATCTCTATAAACCATACACGGTACCCTTTTTATTATATCTTCCCACAGGGTAATCTATCATGCAGCCCTTTCACCATTTGTTACATGTTTTAATTATGAACTCAACACTTCATGCATTTGAAAGGTAGCATAAAATAATAAACTGTGTGTAATTATGAGCATTAATTTTTACAGATAAATGCACAGCCATTACCTGGAAGTTTCATAATGCTCATCTTTAGGTGTATCATATGTTGTTCTTCTACATGAATCAGTCATTACCAGCATAGCTTACCTCAACCAAATGATAAAAAACCGTTCCTCATCATTTTTTGTAACCATAAATCTTTTTAAGGATTATCCCATTAACTCTCTAATTTTTAACTTGCCATATTCCATGCCTGGCTACTGTTCTTTTCTGTCTTATAATAATAATGCTAATTTGCCGGCATTAATTTTCTGAATCTACATTTCCTGATTTCTTCTACCATGAAACTTTTCTTTTTGCCACGACCTGAATCATGTGTAATGCAAGCAAGCCAATGAGGTTTAATGACTAAGGTACATCGCCGGAAAAGCTTGACTTCATTCAAAATGTCTCCAACATCATTATTCAATGAACTTATCATTTAATCTCTCAACTTTGGGAAAACTTCCTCGTATAACATAATACCTGACTTAATGTCCACCAAAGACATTCTTGTCTGTTTGGTATTAGTGTCATGTGGCTACTTAAGGCTAATGACTCAATAGGGGCAATATATCTGGATAGAAAAATTCATTTCAAAAATCCGAAATACTATATATCCTCTGATGGGACCTGGACATGCAAAACTTGCTTACCTTGCAAGAATTATGACAAAGTAGCACTGTGGAAAGTATTTTTTCCACCAAATTGTAATAACATGGTGTGTGATCATTGTATAATAACTAATAGAGCCAAAATAATATTTTCTTCTTAAATGCTCATTTGCTGTTATCTGTCTAGTAAATATAGTTGGAAATCTTTGGTGGATTTTGCTTCTGAAAAAACTTAAACTCAACAAAATTTTTTCAGGTACTACAGGCTAACTAAAAGAACAAGTGCCCTACTTCATTTTGGGAAGTACCAATGCATCATTTTTTTTTATCTGGGAAAAAATATTTGTCCAAAGAGTGAAATAGTTTTCACTATGACAATAGCCTCTGGCAGCAGAAAGTAGAGCAATGTTTCGCCTGTATTATGAATGAAGACAATGGCTGATATTCGTGAAAAATGTCAAAGAAAAATAAATTATTCAAATAAGCCCATGCTCCGATTCATCCGCACCTGTTGCAGTATTTTAAAAGTTTAGAAATATTTTCAAGCTCGAATTAAATGATTAAAAGAATGAATGAAAGCTGTATTATATGTAGTTGTCCTTTTACCGTGACAAATGCCATTTATGTGTGGGGGTCCTGATCACAAAGGCACCTTGGAGAACCCCCTTGGTGGCATGCATGAATTTGCACTGCGGGCAAGGCAATGTGCTAGGGTGCGCTTCTTAGAGAAAGCAACCAGAGTCTCCGCTCCCTTACCAGAAGATCACATGCTTCAAATAATTACTATTTAGGTAACTTTAGATTCTTTGGTTCCTTACTCGTTCCATGGGATAATTAAAAAATTTCCTTCAATATATTGAAATAGCTTCATGATTACAAGGAGAACAATATTATGGTTATTTGTTCACCTTTAACTCTTATGAATTTAGGTGTGAACTGCCTGGGCATGGCATTGTTGACATAATGTGAATCATTCACAGGAATTGTATAATATATATTGCAATTGATTTATTCCTAAAAAACCAATTGACTTATTGGAAATGGTTCTCTTAAAAATGGAACAAAGATGATAATTCAAATTTTGATTTTATGGCTAAGGCGTTCATCACAAAATACAAGTTCTCAGGAAGCATTCACTAAAAGCAATAAAAGCGTGTGAAAGACTTCAACCATTAAGAAATACTGTCAACTAAACACTCCCTTTGATTTAACACTATTATAAATGACCAGCGGGCCCTCATGCATGGCATTTGGTCTATGCGCAGTTGGAAGTGTTTCTAGTTAATAGCAAAAATAAAACTATTACAAATTTCCTGCATATAGTGCAGGAACAGAGCTTGGGGAGGGCCAATCTAGTGGGCAGTGTGCGAGAAGGCTTCAATGACCACCGTGATATCAGGCGCACCTGTATTCCAAGAAGAACAAAAATTATCAAGGCCCTTTTTTGGCAAGTGTGGGTAGAGAATAGTAGAAATGTGCAATGGATTATTCATTCTCCTTGCATAATGCAACAGAACATTAGTTTTGCACATACTACAGACTAAGCAATAGAAGCAAGTGCCAATTTATAGCTTCGGGAAATGCATATTCATCATTTTTTCGGAATCACAGACAGAGGACTCAGCCAATACATCAATTTATGTTTTTCTACGAGAACAGCTTTTTGCCGTGGACAGCAATCTAATGTATTGCTCGTTTAATGAACAGAGTCCATTGCTAACTATTTGATAAACATATTTAGGAAAAACCATTTAGTTCTATGAAATCTTGTTCAGTTTCATTCTAACCTCTTGCAGCATTTAAAAAATATGACAAAACTTTGCAGTCATCATGACCATTCACAATTTGCTTTGTTTCGGTAAGGCGATTAAATTATAGTACAAATTCTCAGGGAGTATTCATGAAAAGGAGTTAAAGTATGAGCAAGTCTTATACCGAACCTCCAAATATGAAATGCTCTTAACTTAACATTGCATTTGTTTACGCACCATCAATTAAACCTATGGGTCACCACGTAATCCATCTAAACAATGGTGAATTGGCGGTTTCACTTCTGTATTCCCAACACCAACCAACTGCGAAGTTTAATATTTCCTGGATATAGACCACGAACAAGGCTTGGGGCAGGTCAATCATAGATTACTGTACCGGAAGGCTTCAATGACACCATGATATGAGGTGTACGTTTATTACCAGAACTAACATTAATCATGAAAGGTACTACTCTCAGCCGCGGCCATTATTTTAAATTAAGTGTATATGCGACGCTGAAGTGAAACATAAGGATTTTTTTCTTACATCCATTTATTTCTTTCAAACATACAGCTCATAAATTAGACAAGCTTGTTTTTCATGAGGATTGATTTTCATAACACATGGTAGGAAAATACATGAAACATAAATGTTCCACCGCAAAATACATAACGTACAGGACTTTTCCCATAAGTTAGAGATGATGTTCAAGTCTATTATTCCTCCACTTGGAAAAATATGTCGACGTTCGCAGATACCATGCAGCATATTCTCATGAATTCCCACCAAGTCTTCACCCTCCCAGTATTACTAAATCTTCCTTCAAACCTCTTGAGCTCGCATTCTCAGGGTGGTACATCTCAAACCTAAATAAATGAGTAAATGCACAAATAAATAAACGTTTAACGATCGAAGAGATTTTCAGGATGTATATTTCTATTATGCTCTCGAATTTTCGTTAGCTAAATTACCCACCTTCAATCGCTCGTCACAAGAGTCCTTTCATTTATTATTTTGAAGACTACGTGGCGTGGCTCAGATGCCTTCTCACAATTGGTGCACGGCAACATTACATATCTTCTGTGCAACAGAAATCCATCAAGTGCCCGATATATTATGTGATAGACGTACATTTTTCTATTTCATTGCTTCTAACGGTGTGACTAAAGTCGAGGTTTAAATAACACAGTAAAAGATCGATCGCATCGAGTATCGAATGCTTCGATATGCGATTAAATTTGTGTTTTGAATTTTCTTATAATTCTTTTGCACAATTCTATCTTTTGCAAACGTAACCGAATAAAAATAGCACATATCAATCAAAATAATCATTTAAACCGCTTAATTTAAAAACCCTTTTGGAAACAAAAAATATGCCAGTGCTTCTTTTAAAAAAATGAGCCTGAATGCTCAAATTTGTGCTAAACTAAGCCCTCCATCTATGTAGATTGAAGCTGAGTATGATTTGTAATTCTGTAGTTTGCGGGTATCGAAACAATTAAAACGATGACAAGAAAACGCCGTCAATCGAAAATAATTACCTCGGATAACTTACCTTTAAACATGGCTGCAAATGAAACTGAAGGCTTCAACATAAGTTGAAGTTTTCTTTCCCGTTTACAATCCAATTACTTCGGTTACCCATAACATGGCTTTTCCAATTTATGAAAAAAGCAATGTTGCATGATTCAAGAAATGCAAACATCTGCCAGAGAAGGTGTGGCAAAAACTTCATAATCATTATATTAGATATAGAAGATTATTGAAGGAGAAATGGTATAATTGCCACCTAGGATAATGAATTTTCAACACAAAAGTCCCAGATACTTCTATTTATAATGTTTAGCAATAAAGCCTAATCACCTCCAATCTTCTTAAATACCTCTTCTCTCTTTCAACCAAGTAGTGAACCATTTCTTTAACCACATAAATAATGTAATCTAGGATCGTCGCCAGAGGTTCGTATTAATTTACTACGCTCTCTTGCAAATCTCGTCATTATCCTGAAAACATATTTAGTTCCAAAAATAGTTTACTTCGTATGACTGAAAATATCAACAGTTGGCAGCTGCTCACCCTTTGTCATAGTCAATGACTGTACTTTGATTAAATCTACCACTCAAAATCCTTTTCTGTACCACTTTACATTCCTCAAAGCAAACACTTTTACAATCAATTCCTAAGCTGTCAATTAACCTAGGACATTATTCCCTGACCCTCTTGCCCCAGAAGGTTTTCATCATACCTTAATGAAATATGACCTGCCTGTTCCTAAGATATGCATCATAATGTAGTTATTATTCCTCATCAAAGTGTCAGTACTGGCAAAATAATCACTGTTATCAAAATAAGTTGACCATCTTGCTTTTTCTATTGTTATGTTGATAAACCAGTTCCGCGCTTTTGCAATACTTTTTCCTTACTTGGGGAAGAGTTGTAACTATCAGTCCAGAGCATCTCTATAAACCATACACGGTACCCTTTTTATTATATCTTCCCACAGGGTAATCTATCATGCAGCCCTTTCACCATTTGTTACATGTTTTAATTATGAACTCAACACTTCATGCATTTGAAAGGTAGCATAAAATAATAAACTGTGTGTAATTATGAGCATTATTTTTTACAGATAAATGCACAGCCATTACCTGGAAGTTTCATAATGCTCATCTTTAGGTGTATCATATGTTGTTCTTCTACATGAATCAGTCATTACCAGCATAGCTTACCTCAACCAAATAATAAAAAACCGTTCCTCATCATTTTTTGTAACCATAAATCTTTTTAAGGATTATCCCATTAACTCTCTAATTTTTAACTTGCCATATTCCATGCCTGGCTACTGTTCTTTTCTGCCTTATAATAATAATGCTAATTTGCCGGCATTAAATTTCTGAATCTAAATTTCCTGATTTCTTCTACCATGAAACACTTCTTTTTGCCACGACCTGAATCATGTGTAATGCAAGCAGGCCAATGAGGTTTCATGACTAAGGTACATCGCTGGAAAAGCTTGACTTCATTCAAAATGTCGCCAACATCATTATTCAATGAACTTATCATTTAATCTCTCAACTTTGGGAAAACTTCCTCGTGTTACATAGTACCTGACTTAATTTCCAGCAAAGGCATTCGTGTCTGTTTGGTATTAGTGTCATGTGGCTACTTTAGGCTAATGACTCAATAGGGGCAATATATCTGGATGGAAAAATTTATTTCAAAAATCCAAAATATATCCTCTGATGGGACCATGACATGCAAAACTAGCTTACCTTGCAAGAATTATGACAAAATAGCACTGTGGAAAGTATTTTTTCACCAAATTATACTAACATGGTGTGTGATCATTGTATGATAACTAATATAGCAAAAATAATATTTTCTTCTTAATAGCTCATTTGCTGTCATCTGTCTAGTAAATATGGTTGGAAATCATTGGTGGATTTTGCTTCTGAAAAACTTAAACTCAACAAAATTTTTTCAGGTACTACAGGCTAACTAGAAGAACAAGTGCCCAACTTCATTTTGGGAAGTTCCAATGCGTCATTTTTTCTTATCTGAGAAAAATTATTTGTCCAATAAGTGAAATAGTTTTTACTATGATAATAGCCTCTGGCAGCAGAATGTAGAGCAATGTTTCGCCTTTTTATGTATGAAGACAATGGCTGTCTATTCGTTAAAAATGTGAAAGAAAAAAAATTATTCAAATAAGCCCATGTCCCGTTTCATCCGAACCTGTTGCAGTATTTAAAAGTTTAGAAATATTTTCAAGCTCGAATTAAATTATTAAAAGAATGAATGAAATCTGCATGATATGTAGTTGTCCTTTTACCGTGACAAATGCCATTTATGTCTAAAGGTCCTGATCACCAAGGTACCTTGGAGAACCCCCTTTGTGGCATGCATGAATTTGCACTGTGGGCAAGGCAATGTGCTAGGGTGCGCTTCTTAGAGAAAGCAACCAGAGTCTCCGCTCCCTTACCACAAGATCACATGCTTCAAATAATTACTATTTAGGTAACTTTAGATTCTTTGGTTCCTTACTCGTTCCATGGGATAATTAAAAAATTTCCTTCAATATATTGAAATAGCTTCATGATTACAAGGAGAACAATATTATGGTTATTTGTTCACCTGTAACTCTTATGGATTTAGGTGTGAACTGCCTGGGCATGGCATTGTTGACATAATGTGAATCATTCACAGGAATTGTATAATATATATTGCAATTGATTTATTCCTAAAAAACCAATTGACTTATTGGAAATGGTTCTCTTAAAAATGGAACTAGGATGATAATTCAAATTTTGATTTTATGGCTAAGGCGTTCATCACAAAATAAAAGATCTCAGGGAGCATTCACTAAAAGTAATAAAAGCGTGTGAAAGACTTCAACCATTAAGAAATTCTGTCAACTAAACATTCCCTTTGATTTAACATTATTAAAAATGACCAGCGGGCCCTCATGCATGGCATTTGGTCTATGCGCAGTTGGAAGTGTTTCTAGTTAATAGCAAAAATAAAACTATTACAAATTTCCTGCATATAGTGCAGGAACAGAGCTTGGGGAGGGCCAATCTAGTGGGCAGTGTTTGCGAGAAGGCTTCAATGACCACCGTGATATCAGGCGCACCTGTATTCCAAGAAGAACAAAAATTATCAAGGCCCTTTTTTGGCAAGTGTGGCCAGAAAATATTAGAAATGTGCGATGGATTCATTCTCCTTGCATAATGCAACAGAACAATAGTTTTGCAGATACTACAGACTAAGCAATAGAAGCAAGTGCCAAATTACAGCTTCGGAAATGCATATTCATCATTTTTTCGTAATCACAGAAAGACGACTCAGCCAATACATCAATTTATGTTTTTCTACGAGAACAGCTTTTTGCTGTGGACAGCAATCTAATGTATTGCTCGTTTAATGAACAGAGTCCATTGCCAACCATTTGATAAACATATTTAGGAAAAACCATTTAGTTCTATGAAATCTTGTTCAGTTTCATTCTAACCTCTTGAGCCTTTTGAAAAATATGACAAAACTTTGCAGTCATCATGACCATTCTCAATTAGCTTTGTTTCGGTAAGGCGATTAAATTATAGTACAAATTCTCAGGGAGTATTCATGAAAAGGAATTAAAGTATGAGCAAGTCTTATACCGAACCTCCAAATATGAAATGCTCTTAACTTAACATTGCATTTGTTTAGACACCATCAATTAAACCTATGGGTCACCATGTAACCCATCTAAACAATGGTGAATTGCAGGTTTCATTTCGGTATTCCCAACTCCAACCAACTGCGAAGTTTAATATTTCCTGGATATAGACCACGAACAAGGCTTGGGGAAGGTCAATCACAGATTACTGTACCGGAAGGCTCGTATTACCAGAACTAATATTATTCATCAAAGGTACCACTATCAGCCGCGGCCATTATTTTAAATTAAGTGTTTATGCGACGCTGAAGTGAAACATAAGGATTTTTTTCTTACATCCATTTATTTCTTTCAAACATACCGCTCATAAATTAGACAAGCTTGTTTTTCATGAGGATTGATTTTCATAACACATGGTAGGAAAATACATGAAACATAAATGTTCCACCGCAAAATACATAACGTACAGGACTTTTCCCATAAGTTAGAGATGATGTTCAAGTCTATTATTCCTCCACTTGGAAAAATAAGTCGACGTTCGCAGATACCATGCAGCATATTCTCATGAAGTCCCACCAAGTCTTCACCCTCCCAGTATTACTGAATCTTCCATCAAACCTCTTGAGCTCGCATTCTCAGGGTGGTACATCTCAAACCTAAATAAATGAGTAAATGCATAAATAAATAAACGTTTAACGATCAAAGAGGTTTTCAGGATGTATATTTCTATCATGCTCTCGAATTTTCGTTAGCTTAATTACCCACCATCAATCGCTCGTCACAAGAGTCCTTTCATTTATTATTTTGAAGACTACGTGGCGTGGCTCAGATGCCTTCTCACAATTGGTGCACGGCAACATTACATATCTTCTGTGCAACAGAAATCCATCAAGTGCCCGATATATTATGTGATAGACGTATATTTTTCTATTTCATTGCTTCTAACGGTGTGACTAAAGTCGAGGTTTTAAATAACACAGTATAAGATCGATCGCATCGAGTATCGAAAGCTTCGATATGCGATTAAATTTGTGTTTTTTAATTTTCATATATTTCTTTTGCACAATTCTATATTTTGCAAACGTAACCGAATAAAAATCGCACATATCAATCAAAAAAATCATTTAAACCGCTTAATTTAAAAACCCTTTTGGAAACAAAAAATATGCCAGTGCTTCTTTTAAAAAAATGAGCCTGAATGCTCACATTTGTGCTAAACTAAGCCCTCCATCTATGTAGATTGAAGCCGAGTATGATTTGTAATTCTGTAGTTTGCGGGTATCGAAACAATTAAAACGATGACAAGAAAACGCCGTCAATCGAAAATAATTACCTCGGATAACTTTCCTTTAAACATGGCTGCAAATGAAACTGAAGGCTTCAACATAAGTTGAAGTTTCTTTCCCGTTTACAATCCAATTACTTCGGTTACCCATAACATGGCTTTTCCAATTTATGAAAAAAGCAATGTTGCATGATTCAAGAAATGCAAACATCTGCCAGAGAAGGTGTGGCAAAAACTTCATAATCATTATATTAGATATAGAAGATTATTGAAGGAGGAATGGTATAATTGCCACCTAGGATAATGAATTTTCAACACAAAAGTCCCAGATACTTCTATTTATAATGTTTAGCAATAAAGCCTAATCACCTCCGATCCTCTTAAATACCTCTTCTCTCTTTCAACCGAGTAGTGAACCATTTCTTTAACCACATCAATAATGTAATCTAGGATCGTCGCCAGAGGTTTGTATTATTTTACTATGCTCTCATGCAAATCTTGTCACGATCCTGAAAACATATTTAGTTCCAAAAATAGTTTACTTCGTATGACTGAATATATCAACAGTTGGCAGCTGCTCACCCTTTGTCATAGTCAATGACTGTACTTTGATTAAATCTACCACTCAAAATCCTTTTCTGTACCACTTTACATTCCTCAAAGCAAACACTTTTACAATCAATTCCTAAGCTGTCAATTAACCTAGGACATTATTCCCTGACCCTCTTGCCCCAGAAGGTTTTCATCATACCTTAATGAAATATGACCTGCCTGTTCCTAAGGTATGCATCATAATGTAGTTAGTATTCCTCATCAAAGTGTCAGTACTGGCAAAATAATCACTGTTATCAAAATAAGTTGACCATCTTGCTTTTTCTATTGTTATGTTGATAAACCAGTTCCGTGCTTTTGCAATACTTTTTCCTTACTTGGGGAAGAGTTGTAACTATCAGTCCAGAGCATCTCTATAAACCATACACGGTACCCATTTTATTATATCTTCCCACAGGGTAATCTATCATGCAGCCCTTTCACCATTTGCTACATGTTTTAATTATGAACTCAACACTTCATGCATTTGAAATGTAGCCTAAAATAATAAACTGTGTGTGATTATGAGCATTAATTTTTACAGATAAATGCACAGCCATTATCTGGAAGTTTCATAATGCTCATCTTTAGGTGTATCATATGTTGTGCTTCTACATGAATCAGTCATTACCAGCATAGTTTACCTCAACCAAATAATAAAAAACCGTTCCTAATCATTTTTTGTAACCATAAATCTTTTTAAGGATTAACCCATTAGCTCTCTAGTTTTTAACTTGCCATATTCCATGCCTGGCTACTGTTCTTTTCTGTCTTATAATAATAATGCTAATTTGCCGGCATTAAATTTCTGAATCTACATTTCCTGATTTCTTCTACCATAAAACACATCTTTTTGCCACGACCTGAATCATGTGTAATGCAAGGAGGCCAATGAGGTTTCATGACTAAGGTACATCGCTGGAAAAGCTTGACTTCATTCAAAATGTCGCCAACATCATTATTCAATGAACTTATCATTTAATCTCTCAACTTTGGGAAAACTTCCTCGTGTTACATAGTACCTGACTTAATTTCCAGCAAAGGCATTTGTGTCTGTTTGGTATTAGTGTCATGTGGCTACTTTAGGCTAATGACTCAATAGGGGCAATATATCTGGATGGAAAAATTTATTTCAAAAATCCAAAATATATCCTCTGATGGGACCATGACGTTCAAAACTAGCTTACCTTGCAAGAATTATGACAAAATAGCACTGTGGAAAGTATTTTTTCACCAAATTGTACTAACATGGTGTGTGATCATTGTACAATAACTAATAGAGCAAAAATAATATTTTCTTCTTAAATGCTCATTTGCTGTCATCTGTCTAGTAAATATGGTTGGAAATCTTTGGTGGATTTTGCTACTGAAAAAACTTTAACTCAATAAAATTTTTTCAGGTACTACAGGCTAACTAGAAGAACAAGTGCCCAACTTCATTTTGGGAAGTTCCAATGCGTCATTTTTTTTTATCTGAGAAAAATTATTTGTCCAATAAGTGAAATTGTTTTTACTATGATAATAGCCTCTGGCAGCAGAAAGTAGAGGAATGTTTCGCCTTTTTTATGAATGAAGACAATGGCTGATATTCGTGAAAAATGTCAAAGAAAAATAAATTATTCAAATAAGCCCATGTTCCGATTCATCCGCACCTGTTGCAGTATTTAAAAGTTTAGAAATATTTTCAAGCTCGAATTAAATGATTAAAAGAATGAATGAAAGCTGTATTATATGTAGTTGTCCTTTTACCGTGACAAATGCCATTATGTCTGGGGGTCCTGATCACAAAGGCACCTTGGAGAACCCCCTTGGTGGCATGCATGAATTTGCACTGTGGGCAAGGCAATGTGCTAGGGTGCGCTTCTTAGAGAAAGCAACCAGAGTCTCCGCTCCCTTACCAGAAGATCACATGCTTCAAGGTAGGTAGTTTTGAGGGGAGGCGACCGACAGCTAAGGTCATTTGCGCCATAGGGGATGGATAGGAAAGGATGAAGGGTGGAGAGAAACCCGGCGTCGGCATTAGCCTACTCTTTACGAAAGGCGCCAAGGGGTCCGCAGTTTAACGTCCCATTCGACGGACGGCGTACTCACTCAAAGTGCCCTCCACAAAGCACCTCAAGTAGGGATCGAGATACCTCTGAAAAATATTCAACACCGCCGGGATTTGAACCCGCGCCCTCATGGTGGGAAGCCAGTACGTTAGCCCCCGCACCATCTCGATCCCCACATGCTTCAAATAATTACTATTTAGGTAACTTTAGATTCTTTGGTTCCGTACTCGTTCCATGGGATAATTAAAAAATTTCCTTCAATATATTGAAATAGCTTCATGATTACAAGGAGAACAATATTATGGTTATTTGTTCACCTTTAACTCTTATGGATTTAGGTGTGAACTGCCTGGGCATGGCATTGTTGACATAATGTGAATCATTCACAGGAATTGTGTAATATATATTGCAATTGATTTATTCCTAAAAAACCAATTGACTTATTGGAAATGGTTCTCTTAAAAATGGAACTAGGATGATAATTCAAATTTTGATTTTATGGCTAAGGCGTTCATCACAAAATACAAGTTCTCGGGGAGCATTCACTAAAAGTAATAAAAGCGTGTGAAAGACTTCTACCATTAAGAAATTCTGTCAACTAAACATTCCCTTTGATTTAACATTATTAAAAATGACCAGCGGGCCCTCATGCATGCCATTTGGTCTATGCGCACTTGGAAGTGTTTCTAGTTAATAGCAAAAATAAAACTATTACAAACTTCCTGCATATAGTGCAGGAACAGAGCTTGAGGAGGGCCAATCTAGTGGGCAGTGTTTGCGAGAAGGCTTCAATGACCACCGTGATATCAGGCGCACCTGTATTCCAAGAAGAACAAAAATTATCAAGGCCCTTGTTTGGCAAGTGTGGCCAGAAAATATTAGAAATGTGGGATGGATTCATTCTCCTTGCATAATGCAACAGAACAATAGTTTTGCAGATACTACAGACTAAGCAATAGAAGCAAGTGCCAAATTACAGCTTCGGAAATGCATATTCATCATTTTTTCGTAATCACAGACAGAGGACTCAGCCAATACATCAATTTATGTTTTTCTACGAGAACAGCTTTTTTCTGTGGACAGCAATCTAATGTATTGCTCGTTTAATGAACAGAGTCCATTGCCAACTATTTGATAAACATATTTAGGAAAAACCATTTAGTTCTATGAAATCTTGTTCAGTTTCATTCTAACCTCTTGAGCCTTTTGAAAAATATGACAAAACTTTGCAGTCATCATGACCATTCTCAATTAGCTTTGTTTCGGTAAGGCGATTAAATTATAGTACAAATTCTCAGGGAGTATTCATGAAAAGGAATTAAAGTATGAGCAAGTCTTATACCGAACCTCCAAATATGAAATGCTCTTAACTTAACATTGCATTTGTTTACACACCATCAATTAAACCTATGGGTCACCATGTAACCCATCTAAACAATGGTGAATTGCAGGTTTCATTTCGGTATTCCCAACTCCAACCAACTGCGAAGTTTAATATTTCCTGGATATAGACCACGAACAAGGCTTGGGGAAGGTCAATCACAGATTACTGTACCGGAAGGCTCGTATTACCAGAACTAATATTATTCATCAAAGGTACCACTATCAGCCGCGGCCATTATTTTAAATTAAGTGTTTATGCGACGCTGAAGTGAAACATAAGGATTTTTTTCTTACATCCATTTATTTCTTTCAAACATACCGCTCATAAATTAGACAAGCTTGTTTTTCATGAGGATTGATTTTCATAACACATGGTAGGAAAATACATGAAACATAAATGTTCCACGGCAAAATACATAACGTACAGGACTTTTCCCATAAGTAAGAGATGATGTTCAAGTCTATTATTCCTCCACTTGGAAAAATAAGTCGACGTTCGCAGATACCATGCAGCATATTCTCATGAAGTCCCACCAAGTCTTCACCCTCCCAGTATTACTGAATCTTCCTTCAAACCTCTTGAGCTCGCATTCTCAGGGTGGTACATCTCAAACCTAAATAAATGAGTAAATGCACAAATAAATAAACGTTTAACGATCGAAGAGGTTTTCAGGATGTATATTTCTATCATGCTCTCGAATTTTCGTTAGCTTAATTACCCACCTTCAATCGCTCGTCACAAGAGTCCTTTCATTTATTATTTTGAAGACTACGTGGCGTGGCTCAGATGCCTTCTCACAATTGGTGCACGGCAACATTACATATCTTCTGTGCAACAGAAATCCATCAAGTGCCCGATATATTATGTGATAGACGTATATTTTTCTATTTCATTGCTTCTAACGGTGTGACTAAAGTCGAGGTTTTAAACAACACAGTATAAGATCGATCGCATCGAGTATCGAAAGCTTCGATATGCGATTAAATTTCTGTTTTGAATTTTCATATATTTCTTTTGCACAATTCTATATTTTGCAAACGTAACCGAATAAAAATCGCACATATCAATCAAAAAAATCATTTAAACCGCTTAATTTAAAAACCCTTTTGGAAACAAAAAATATGCCAGTGCTTCTTTTAAAAAAATGAGCCTGAATGCTCACATTTGTGCTAAACTAAGCCCTCCATCTATGTAGATTGAAGCTGAGTATGATTTGTAATTCTGTAGTTTGCGGGTATCGAAACAATTAAAACGATGACAAGAAAACGCCGTCAATCGAAAATAATTACCTCGGATAACTTTCCTTTAAACATGGCTGCAAATGAAACTGAAGGCTTCAACATAAGTTGAAGTTTCTTTCCCGTTTACAATCCAATTACTTCGGTTACCCATAACATGGCTTTTCCAATTTATGAAAAAAGCAATGTTGCATGATTCAAGAAATGCAAACATCTGCCAGAGAAGGTGTGGCAAAAACTTCATAATCATTATATTAGATATAGAAGATTATTGAAGGAGGAATGGTATAATTGCCACCTAGGATAATGAATTTTCAACACAAAAGTCCCAGATACTTCTATTTATAATGTTTAGCAATAAAGCCTAATCACCTCCGATCCTCTTAAATACCTCTTCTCTCTTTCAACCGAGTAGTGAACCATTTCTTTAACCACATCAATAATGTAATCTAGGATCGTCGCCAGAGGTTTGTATTATTTTACTATGATCTCTTGCAAATCTTGTCACGATCCTGAAAACATATTTAGTTCCAAAAATAGTTTACTTCGTATGACTGAATATATCAACAGTTGGCAGCTGCTCACTCTTTGTCATAGTCAATGACTCATACTTTGATTAAATCTACCACTCAAAATCCTTTTCTGTACCACTTTACATTCCTCAAAGCAAACACTTTTACAATCAATTCCTAAGCTGTCAATTAACCTAGGACATTATTCCCTGACCCTCTTGCCCCAGAAGGTTTTCATCATACCTTAATGAAATATGACCTGCCTGTTCCTAAGGTATGCATCATAATGTAGTTAGTATTCCTCATCAAAGTGTCAGTACTGGCAAAATAATCACTGTTATCAAAATAAGTTGACCATCTTGCTTTTTCTATTGTTATGTTGATAAACCAGTTCCGCGCTTTTGCAATACTTTTTCCTTACTTGGGGAAGAGTTGTAACTATCAGTCCAGAGCATCTCTATAAACCATACACGGTACCCATTTTATTATATCTTCCCACAGGGTAATCTATCATGCAGCCCTTTCACCATTTGCTACATGTTTTAATTATGAACTCCACACGTCATGCATTTGAAATGTAGCCTAAAATAATAAACTGTGTGTGATTATGAGCATTAATTTTTACAGATAAATGCACAGCCATTACCTGGAAGTTTCATAATGCTCATCTTTAGGTGTATCATATGTTGTGCTTCTACATGAATCAGTCATTACCAGCATAGCTTACCTCAACCAAATAATAAAAAACCGTTCCTCATCATTTTTTGTAACCATAAATCTTTTTAAGGATTATCCCATTAACTCTCTAATTTTTAACTTGCCATATTCCATGCCTGGCTACTGTTCTTTTCTGTCTTATTATAATAATGCTAATTTGCTGGCATTAAATTTCTGAATCTACATTTCCTGATTTCTTCTACCTTGAAACACTTCTTTTTGCCACGACCTGAATCATGTGTAATGCAAGCAGGCCAATGAGGTTTCATGACTAAGGTACATCGCTGGAAAAGCTTGACTTCATTCAAAATGTCGCCAACATCATTATTCAATGAACTTATCATTTAATCTCTCAACTTTGGTAAAACTTCCTCGTGTTACATAGTACCTGACTTAATTTCCAGCAAAGGCATTCGTGACTGTTTGGTATTAGTGTCATGTGGCTACTTTAGGCTAATGACTCAATAGGGGCAATATATCTGGATAGAAAAATTTATTTCAAAAATCCAAAATATATCCTCTGATGGGACCATGACATGCAAAACTAGCTTACCTTGCAAGAATTATGACAAAATAGCACTGTGGAAAGTATTTTTTCACCAAATTATACTAACATGGTGTGTGATCATTGTATGATAACTAATATAGCAAAAATAATATTTTCTTCTTAATAGCTCATTTGCTGTCATCTGTCTAGTAAATATGGTTGGAAATCATTGGTGGATTTTGCTTCTGAAAAACTTAAACTCAACAAAATTTTTTCAGGTACTACAGGCTAACTAGAAGAACAAGTGCCCAACTTCATTTTGGGAAGTTCCAATGCGTCATTTTTTCTTATCTGAGAAAAATTATTTGTCCAATAAGTGAAATAGTTTTTACTATGATAATAGCCTCTGGCAGCAGAATGTAGAGCAATGTTTCGCCTTTTTATGTATGAAGACAATGGCTGTCTATTCGTTAAAAATGTGAAAGAAAAAAAATTATTCAAATAAGCCCATGTTCCGTTTCATCCGAACCTGTTGCAGTATTTAAAAGTTTAGAAATATTTTCAAGCTCGAATTAAATTATTAAAAGAATGAATGAAATCTGCATGATATGTAGTTGTCCTTTTACCGTGACAAATGCCATTTATGTCTAAAGGTCCTGATCACCAAGGTACCTTGGAGAACCCCCTTTGTGGCATGCATGAATTTGCACTGTGGGCAAGGCAATGTGCTAGGGTGCGCTTCTTAGAGAAAGCAACCAGAGTCTCCGCTCCCTTACCAGAAGATCACATGCTTCAAGGTAGGTAGTTTTGAGGGGAGGCGACCGACAGCTAAGGTCATTTGCGCCATAGGGGATGGATAGGAAAGGATGAAGGGTGGAGAGAAACCCGGCGTCGGCATTAGCCTACTCTTTACGAAGGGCGCCAAGGGGTCCGCAGTTTAACGTCCCATTCGACGGACGGCGTACTCACTCAAAGTGCCCTCCACAAAGCACCTCAAGTAGGGATCGAGATACCTCTGAAAAATATTCAACACCGCCGGGGTTTGAACCCGCGCCCTCATGGTGGGAAGCCAGTACGTTAGCCCCCGCACCATCTCGATCCCCACATGCTTCAAATAATTACTATTTAGGTAACTTTAGATTCTTTGGTTCCGTACTCGTTCCATGGGATAATTAAAAAATTTCCTTCAATATATTGAAATAGCTTCATGATTACAAGGAGAACAATATTATGGTTATTTGTTCACCTTTAACTCTTATGGATTTAGGTGTGAACTGCCTGGGCATGGCATTGTTGACATAATGTGAATCATTCACAGGAATTGTGTAATATATATTGCAATTGATTTATTCCTAAAAAACCAATTGACTTATTGGAAATGGTTCTCTTAAAAATGGAACTAGGATGATAATTCAAATTTTGATTTTATGGCTAAGGCGTTCATCACAAAATACAAGTTCTCGGGGAGCATTCACTAAAAGTAATAAAAGCGTGTGAAAGACTTCTACCATTAAGAAATTCTGTCAACTAAACATTCCCTTTGATTTAACATTATTAAAAATGACCAGCGGGCCCTCATGCATGCCATTTGGTCTATGCGCACTTGGAAGTGTTTCTAGTTAATAGCAAAAATAAAACTATTACAAACTTCCTGCATATAGTGCAGGAACAGAGCTTGAGGAGGGCCAATCTAGTGGGCAGTGTTTGCGAGAAGGCTTCAATGACCACCGTGATATCAGGCGCACCTGTATTCCAAGAAGAACAAAAATTATCAAGGCCCTTGTTTGGCAAGTGTGGCCAGAAAATATTAGAAATGTGGGATGGATTCATTCTCCTTGCATAATGCAACAGAACAATAGTTTTGCAGATACTACAGACTAAGCAATAGAAGCAAGTGCCAAATTACAGCTTCGGAAATGCATATTCATCATTTTTTCGTAATCACAGACAGAGGACTCAGCCAATACATCAATTTATGTTTTTCTACGAGAACAGCTTTTTTCTGTGGACAGCAATCTAATGTATTGCTCGTTTAACGAACAGAGTCCATTGCCAACTATTTGATAAACATATTTAGGAAAAACCATTTAGTTCTATGAAATCTTGTTCAGTTTCATTCTAACCTCTTGAGCCTTTTGAAAAATATGACAAAACTTTGCAGTCATCATGACCATTCTCAATTAGCTTTGTTTCGGTAAGGCGATTAAATTATAGTACAAATTCTCAGGGAGTATTCATGAAAAGGAATTAAAGTATGAGCAAGTCTTATACCGAACCTCCAAATATGAAATGCTCTTAACTTAACATTGCATTTGTTTACACACCATCAATTAAACCTATGGGTCACCATGTAACCCATCTAAACAATAGTGAATTGCAGGTTTCATTTCTGTATTCCCAACTCCAACCAACTGCGAAGTTTAATATTTCCTGGATATAGACCACGAACAAGGCTTGGGGAAGGTCAATCACAGATTACTGTACCGGAAGGCTCGTATTACCAGAACTAATATTATTCATCAAAGGTACCACTATCAGCCGCGGCCATTATTTTAAATTAAGTGTTTATGCGACGCTGAAGTGAAACATAAGGATTTTTTTCTTACATCCATTTATTTCTTTCAAACATACCGCTCATAAATTAGACAAGCTTGTTTTTCATGAGGATTGATTTTCATAACACATGGTAGGAAAATACATGAAACATAAATGTTCCACGGCAAAATACATAACGTACAGGACTTTTCCCATAAGTAAGAGATGATGTTCAAGTCTATTATTCCTCCACTTGGAAAAATAAGTCGACGTTCGCAGATACCATGCAGCATATTCTCATGAAGTCCCACCAAGTCTTCACCCTCCCAGTATTACTGAATCTTCCTTCAAACCTCTTGAGCTCGCATTCTCAGGGTGGTACATCTCAAACCTAAATAAATGAGTAAATGCACAAATAAATAAACGTTTAACGATCGAAGAGGTTTTCAGGATGTATATTTCTATCATGCTCTCGAATTTTCGTTAGCTTAATTACCCACCTTCAATCGCTCGTCACAAGAGTCCTTTCATTTATTATTTTGAAGACTACGTGGCGTGGCTCAGATGCCTTCTCACAATTGGTGCACGGCAACATTACATATCTTCTGTGCAACAGAAATCCATCAAGTGCCCGATATATTATGTGATAGACGTATATTTTTCTATTTCATTGCTTCTAACGGTGTGACTAAAGTCGAGGTTTTAAATAACACAGTATAAGATCAATCGCATCGAGTATCGAAAGCTTCGATATGCGATTAAATTTGTGTTTTGAATTTTCATATATTTCTTTTGCACAATTCTATATTTTGCAAACGTAACCGAATAAAAATCGCACATATCAATCAAAAAAATCATTTAAAACCGCTTAATTTAAAAACCCTTTTGGAAACAAAAAATATGCCAGTGCTTCTTTTAAAAAAATGAGCCTGAATGCTCACATTTGTGCTAAACTAAGCCCTCCATCTATGTAGATTGAAGCTGAGTATGATTTGTAATTCTGTAGTTTGCGGGTATCGAAACAATTAAAACGATGACAAGAAAACGCCGTCAATCGAAAATAATTACCTCGGATAAGTTTCCTTTAAACATGGCTGCAAATGAAACTGAAGGCTTCAACATAAGTTGAAGTTTCTTTCCCGTTTACAATCCAATTACTTCGGTTACCCATAACATGGCTTTTCCAATTTATGAAAAAAGCAATGTTGCATGATTCAAGAAATGCAAACATCTGCCAGAGAAGGTGTGGCAAAAACTTCATAATCATTATATTAGATATAGAAGATTATTGAAGGAGGAATGGTATAATTGCCACCTAGGATAATGAATTTTCAACACAAAAGTCCCAGATACTTCTATTTATAATGTTTAGCAATAAAGCCTAATCACCTCCGATCCTCTTAAATACCTCTTCTCTCTTTCAACCGAGTAGTGAACCATTTCTTTAACCACATCAATAATGTAATCTAGGATCGTCGCCAGAGGTTTGTATTATTTTACTATGATCTCTTGCAAATCTTGTCACGATCCTGAAAACATATTTAGTTCCAAAAATAGTTTACTTCGTATGACTGAATATATCAACAGTTGGCAGCTGCTCACTCTTTGTCATAGTCAATGACTCATACTTTGATTAAATCTACCACTCAAAATCCTTTTCTGTACCACTTTACATTCCTCAAAGCAAACACTTTTACAATCAATTCCTAAGCTGTCAATTAACCTAGGACATTATTCCCTGACCCTCTTGCCCCAGAAGGTTTTCATCATACCTTAATGAAATATGACCTGCCTGTTCCTAAGGTATGCATCATAATGTAGTTAGTATTCCTCATCAAAGTGTCAGTACTGGCAAAATAATCACTGTTATCAAAATAAGTTGACCATCTTGCTTTTTCTATTGTTATGTTGATAAACCAGTTCCGCGCTTTTGCAATACTTTTTCCTTACTTGGGGAAGAGTTGTAACTATCAGTCCAGAGCATCTCTATAAACCATACACGGTACCCATTTTATTATATCTTCCCACAGGGTAATCTATCATGCAGCCCTTTCACCATTTGCTACATGTTTTAATTATGAACTCCACACGTCATGCATTTGAAATGTAGCCTAAAATAATAAACTGTGTGTGATTATGAGCATTAATTTTTACAGATAAATGCACAGCCATTACCTGGAAGTTTCATAATGCTCATCTTTAGGTGTATCATATGTTGTGCTTCTACATGAATCAGTCATTACCAGCATAGTTTACCTCAACCAAATAATAAAAAACCGTTCCTTATCATTTTTTGTAACCATAAATCTTTTTAAGGATTAACCCATTAGCTCTCTAGTTTTTAACTTGCCATATTCCATGCCTGGCTACTGTTCTTTTCTGTCTTATAATAATAATGCTAATTTGCCGGCATTAAATTTCTGAATCTACATTTCCTGATTTCTTCTACCATAAAACACATCTTTTTGCCACGACCTGAATCATGTGTAATGCAAGCAGGCCAATGAGGTTTCATGACTAAGGTACATCGCCGGAAAAGCTTAACTACATTCAAATTGTCGCCAACATCATTATTCAATGAACTTATCATTTAATCTCTCAACTTTGGTAAAACTTCCTCGTGTTACATAGTACCTGACTTAATTTCCAGCAAAGGCATTCGTGACTGTTTGGTATTAGTGTCATGTGGCTACTTTAGGCTAATGACTCAATAGGGGCAATATATCTGGATAGAAAAATTTATTTCAAAAATCCAAAATATATCCTCTGATGGGACCATGACATGCAAAACTAGCTTACCTTGCAAGAATTATGACAAAATAGCACTGTGGAAAGTATTTTTTCACCAAATTATACTAACATGGTGTGTGATCATTGTATGATAACTAATATAGCAAAAATAATATTTTCTTCTTAATAGCTCATTTGCTGTCATCTGTCTAGTAAATATGGTTGGAAATCATTGGTGGATTTTGCTTCTGAAAAACTTAAACTCAACAAAATTTTTTCAGGTACTACAGGCTAACTAGAAGAACAAGTGCCCAACTTCATTTTGGGAAGTTCCAATGCGTCATTTTTTCTTATCTGAGAAAAATTATTTGTCCAATAAGTGAAATAGTTTTTACTATGATAATAGCCTCTGGCAGCAGAATGTAGAGCAATGTTTCGCCTTTTTATGTATGAAGACAATGGCTGTCTATTCGTTAAAAATGTGAAAGAAAAAAAATTATTCAAATAAGCCCATGTTCCGTTTCATCCGAACCTGTTGCAGTATTTAAAAGTTTAGAAATATTTTCAAGCTCGAATTAAATTATTAAAAGAATGAATGAAATCTGCATGATATGTCGTTGTCCTTTTACCGTGACAAATGCCATTTATGTCTAAAGGTCCTGATCACCAAGGTACCTTGGAGAACCCCCTTTGTGGCATGCATGAATTTGCACTGTGGGCAAGGCAATGTGCTAGGGTGCGCTTCTTAGAGAAAGCAACCAGAGTCTCCGCTCCCTTACCAGAAGATCACATGCTTCAAGGTAGGTAGTTTTGAGGGGAGGCGACCGACAGCTAAGGTCATTTGCGCCATAGGGGATGGATAGGAAAGGATGAAGGGTGGAGAGAAACCCGGCGTCGGCATTAGCCTACTCTTTACGAAAGGCGCCAAGGGGTCCGCAGTTTAACGTCCCATTCGACGGACGGCGTACTCACTCAAAGTGCCCTCCACAAAGCACCTCAAGTAGGGATCGAGATACCTCTGAAAAATATTCAACACCGCCGGGATTTGAACCCGCGCCCTCATGGTGGGAAGCCAGTACGTTAGCCCCCGCACCATCTCGATCCCCACATGCTTCAAATAATTACTATTTAGGTAACTTTAGATTCTTTGGTTCCGTACTCGTTCCATGGGATAATTAAAAAATTTCCTTCAATATATTGAAATAGCTTCATGATTACAAGGAGAACAATATTATGGTTATTTGTTCACCTTTAACTCTTATGGATTTAGGTGTGAACTGCCTGGGCATGGCATTGTTGACATAATGTGAATCATTCACAGGAATTGTGTAATATATATTGCAATTGATTTATTCCTAAAAAACCAATTGACTTATTGGAAATGGTTCTCTTAAAAATGGAACTAGGATGATAATTCAAATTTTGATTTTATGGCTAAGGCGTTCATCACAAAATACAAGTTCTCGGGGAGCATTCACTAAAAGTAATAAAAGCGTGTGAAAGACTTCTACCATTAAGAAATTCTGTCAACTAAACATTCCCTTTGATTTAACATTATTAAAAATGACCAGCGGGCCCTCATGCATGCCATTTGGTCTATGCGCACTTGGAAGTGTTTCTAGTTAATAGCAAAAATAAAACTATTACAAACTTCCTGCATATAGTGCAGGAACAGAGCTTGAGGAGGGCCAATCTAGTGGGCAGTGTTTGCGAGAAGGCTTCAATGACCACCGTGATATCAGGCGCACCTGTATTCCAAGAAGAACAAAAATTATCAAGGCCCTTGTTTGGCAAGTGTGGCCAGAAAATATTAGAAATGTGGGATGGATTCATTCTCCTTGCATAATGCAACAGAACAATAGTTTTGCAGATACTACAGACTAAGCAATAGAAGCAAGTGCCAAATTACAGCTTCGGAAATGCATATTCATCATTTTTTCGTAATCACAGACAGAGGACTCAGCCAATACATCAATTTATGTTTTTCTACGAGAACAGCTTTTTTCTGTGGACAGCAATCTAATGTATTGCTCGTTTAACGAACAGAGTCCATTGCCAACTATTTGATAAACATATTTAGGAAAAACCATTTAGTTCTATGAAATCTTGTTCAGTTTCATTCTAACCTCTTGAGCCTTTTGAAAAATATGACAAAACTTTGCAGTCATCATGACCATTCTCAATTAGCTTTGTTTCGGTAAGGCGATTAAATTATAGTACAAATTCTCAGGGAGTATTCATGAAAAGGAATTAAAGTATGAGCAAGTCTTATACCGAACCTCCAAATATGAAATGCTCTTAACTTAACATTGCATTTGTTTACACACCATCAATTAAACCTATGGGTCACCATGTAACCCATCTAAACAATGGTGAATTGCAGGTTTCATTTCGGTATTCCCAACTCCAACCAACTGCGAAGTTTAATATTTCCTGGATATAGACCACGAACAAGGCTTGGGGAAGGTCAATCACAGATTACTGTACCGGAAGGCTCGTATTACCAGAACTAATATTATTCATCAAAGGTACCACTATCAGCCGCGGCCATTATTTTAAATTAAGTGTTTATGCGACGCTGAAGTGAAACATAAGGATTTTTTTCTTACATCCATTTATTTCTTTCAAACATACCGCTCATAAATTAGACAAGCTTGTTTTTCATGAGGATTGATTTTCATAACACATGGTAGGAAAATACATGAAACATAAATGTTCCACGGCAAAATACATAACGTACAGGACTTTTCCCATAAGTAAGAGATGATGTTCAAGTCTATTATTCCTCCACTTGGAAAAATAAGTCGACGTTCGCAGATACCATGCAGCATATTCTCATGAAGTCCCACCAAGTCTTCACCCTCCCAGTATTACTGAATCTTCCTTCAAACCTCTTGAGCTCGCATTCTCAGGGTGGTACATCTCAAACCTAAATAAATGAGTAAATGCACAAATAAATAAACGTTTAACGATCGAAGAGGTTTTCAGGATGTATATTTCTATCATGCTCTCGAATTTTCGTTAGCTTAATTACCCACCTTCAATCGCTCGTCACAAGAGTCCTTTCATTTATTATTTTGAAGACTACGTGGCGTGGCTCAGATGCCTTCTCACAATTGGTGCACGGCAACATTACATATCTTCTGTGCAACAGAAATCCATCAAGTGCCCGATATATTATGTGATAGACGTATATTTTTCTATTTCATTGCTTCTAACGGTGTGACTAAAGTCGAGGTTTTAAATAACACAGTATAAGATCAATCGCATCGAGTATCGAAAGCTTCGATATGCGATTAAATTTGTGTTTTGAATTTTCATATATTTCTTTTGCACAATTCTATATTTTGCAAACGTAACCGAATAAAAATCGCACATATCAATCAAAAAAATCATTTAAACCGCTTAATTTAAAAACCCTTTTGGAAACAAAAAATATGCCAGTGCTTCTTTTAAAAAAATGAGCCTGAATGCTCACATTTGTGCTAAACTAAGCCCTCCATCTATGTAGATTGAAGCTGAGTATGATTTGTAATTCTGTAGTTTGCGGGTATCGAAACAATTAAAACGATGACAAGAAAACGCCGTCAATCGAAAATAATTACCTCGGATAACTTTCCTTTAAACATGGCTGCAAATGAAACTGAAGGCTTCAACATAAGTTGAAGTTTCTTTCCCGTTTACAATCCAATTACTTCGGTTACCCATAACATGGCTTTTCCAATTTATGAAAAAAGCAATGTTGCATGATTCAAGAAATGCAAACATCTGCCAGAGAAGGTGTGGCAAAAACTTCATAATCATTATATTAGATATAGAAGATTATTGAAGGAGGAATGGTATAATTGCCACCTAGGATAATGAATTTTCAACACAAAAGTCCCAGATACTTCTATTTATAATGTTTAGCAATAAAGCCTAATCACCTCCGATCCTCTTAAATACCTCTTCTCTCTTTCAACCGAGTAGTGAACCATTTCTTTAACCACATCAATAATGTAATCTAGGATCGTCGCCAGAGGTTTGTATTATTTTACTATGATCTCTTGCAAATCTTGTCACGATCCTGAAAACATATTTAGTTCCAAAAATAGTTTACTTCGTATGACTGAAAATATCAACAGTTGGCAGCTGCTCACTCTTTGTCATAGTCAATGACTCATACTTTGATTAAATCTACCACTCAAAATCCTTTTCTGTACCACTTTACATTCCTCAAAGCAAACACTTTTACAATCAATTCCTAAGCTGTCAATTAACCTAGGACATTATTCCCTGACCCTCTTGCCCCAGAAGGTTTTCATCATACCTTAATGAAATATGACCTGCCTGTTCCTAAGGTATGCATCATAATGTAGTTAGTATTCCTCATCAAAGTGTCAGTACTGGCAAAATAATCACTGTTATCAAAATAAGTTGACCATCTTGCTTTTTCTATTGTTATGTTGATAAACCAGTTCCGCGCTTTTGCAATACTTTTTCCTTACTTGGGGAAGAGTTGTAACTATCAGTCCAGAGCATCTCTATAAACCATACACGGTACCCATTTTATTATATCTTCCCACAGGGTAATCTATCATGCAGCCCTTTCACCATTTGCTACATGTTTTAATTATGAACTCCACACGTCATGCATTTGAAATATAGCCTAAAATAATAAACTGTGTGTGATTATGAGCATTAATTTTTACAGATAAATGCACAGCCATTACCTGGAAGTTTCATAATGCTCATCTTTAGGTGTATCATATGTTGTGCTTCTACATGAATCAGTCATTACCAGCATAGCTTACCTCAACCAAATAATAAAAAACCGTTCCTCATCATTTTTTGTAACCATAAATCTTTTTAAGGATTATCCCATTAACTCTCTAATTTTTAACTTGCCATATTCCATGCCTGGCTACTGTTCTTTTCTGTCTTATTATAATAATGCTAATTTGCTGGCATTAAATTTCTGAATCTACATTTCCTGATTTCTTCTACCTTGAAACACTTCTTTTTGCCACGACCTGAATCATGTGTAATGCAAGCAGGCCAATGAGGTTTCATGACTAAGGTACATCGCTGGAAAAGCTTGACTTCATTCAAAATGTCGCCAACATCATTATTCAATGAACTTATCATTTAATCTCTCAACTTTGGTAAAACTTCCTCGTGTTACATAGTACCTGACTTAATTTCCAGCAAAGGCATTCGTGACTGTTTGGTATTAGTGTCATGTGGCTACTTTAGGCTAATGACTCAATAGGGGCAATATATCTGGATAGAAAAATTTATTTCAAAAATCCAAAATATATCCTCTGATGGGACCATGACATGCAAAACTAGCTTACCTTGCAAGAATTATGACAAAATAGCACTGTGGAAAGTATTTTTTCACCAAATTATACTAACATGGTGTGTGATCATTGTATGATAACTAATATAGCAAAAATAATATTTTCTTCTTAATAGCTCATTTGCTGTCATCTGTCTAGTAAATATGGTTGGAAATCATTGGTGGATTTTGCTTCTGAAAAACTTAAACTCAACAAAATTTTTTCAGGTACTACAGGCTAACTAGAAGAACAAGTGCCCAACTTCATTTTGGGAAGTTCCAATGCGTCATTTTTTCTTATCTGAGAAAAATTATTTGTCCAATAAGTGAAATAGTTTTTACTATGATAATAGCCTCTGGCAGCAGAATGTAGAGCAATGTTTCGCCTTTTTATGTATGAAGACAATGGCTGTCTATTCGTTAAAAATGTGAAAGAAAAAAAATTATTCAAATAAGCCCATGTTCCGTTTCATCCGAACCTGTTGCAGTATTTAAAAGTTTAGAAATATTTTCAAGCTCGAATTAAATTATTAAAAGAATGAATGAAATCTGCATGATATGTAGTTGTCCTTTTACCGTGACAAATGCCATTTATGTCTAAAGGTCCTGATCACCAAGGTACCTTGGAGAACCCCCTTTGTGGCATGCATGAATTTGCACTGTGGGCAAGGCAATGTGCTAGGGTGCGCTTCTTAGAGAAAGCAACCAGAGTCTCCGCTCCCTTACCAGAAGATCACATGCTTCAAGGTAGGTAGTTTTGAGGGGAGGCGACCGACAGCTAAGGTCATTTGCGCCATAGGGGATGGATAGGAAAGGATGAAGGGTGGAGAGAAACCCGGCGTCGGCATTAGCCTACTCTTTACGAAAGGCGCCAAGGGGTCCGCAGTTTAACGTCCCATTCGACGGACGGCGTACTCACTCAAAGTGCCCTCCACAAAGCACCTCAAGTAGGGATCGAGATACCTCTGAAAAATATTCAACACCGCCGGGATTTGAACCCGCGCCCTCATGGTGGGAAGCCAGTACGTTAGCCCCCGCACCATCTCGATCCCCACATGCTTCAAATAATTACTATTTAGGTAACTTTAGATTCTTTGGTTCCGTACTCGTTCCATGGGATAATTAAAAAATTTCCTTCAATATATTGAAATAGCTTCATGATTACAAGGAGAACAATATTATGGTTATTTGTTCACCTTTAACTCTTATGGATTTAGGTGTGAACTGCCTGGGCATGGCATTGTTGACATAATGTGAATCATTCACAGGAATTGTGTAATATATATTGCAATTGATTTATTCCTAAAAAACCAATTGACTTATTGGAAATGGTTCTCTTAAAAATGGAACTAGGATGATAATTCAAATTTTGATTTTATGGCTAAGGCGTTCATCACAAAATACAAGTTCTCGGGGAGCATTCACTAAAAGTAATAAAAGCGTGTGAAAGACTTCTACCATTAAGAAATTCTGTCAACTAAACATTCCCTTTGATTTAACATTATTAAAAATGACCAGCGGGCCCTCATGCATGCCATTTGGTCTATGCGCACTTGGAAGTGTTTCTAGTTAATAGCAAAAATAAAACTATTACAAACTTCCTGCATATAGTGCAGGAACAGAGCTTGAGGACGGCCAATCTAGTGGGCAGTGTTTGCGAGAAGGCTTCAATGACCACCGTGATATCAGGCGCACCTGTATTCCAAGAAGAACAAAAATTATCAAGGCCCTTGTTTGGCAAGTGTGGCCAGAAAATATTAGAAATGTGGGATGGATTCATTCTCCTTGCATAATGCAACAGAACAATAGTTTTGCAGATACTACAGACTAAGCAATAGAAGCAAGTGCCAAATTACAGCTTCGGAAATGCATATTCATCATTTTTTCGTAATCACAGACAGAGGACTCAGCCAATACATCAATTTATGTTTTTCTACGAGAACAGCTTTTTTCTGTGGACAGCAATCTAATGTATTGCTCGTTTAACGAACAGAGTCCATTGCCAACTATTTGATAAACATATTTAGGAAAAACCATTTAGTTCTATGAAATCTTGTTCAGTTTCATTCTAACCTCTTGAGCCTTTTGAAAAATATGACAAAACTTTGCAGTCATCATGACCATTCTCAATTAGCTTTGTTTCGGTAAGGCGATTAAATTATAGTACAAATTCTCAGGGAGTATTCATGAAAAGGAATTAAAGTATGAGCAAGTCTTATACCGAACCTCCAAATATGAAATGCTCTTAACTTAACATTGCATTTGTTAACACACCATCAATTAAACCTATGGGTCACCATGTAACCCATCTAAACAATGGTGAATTGCAGGTTTCATTTCGGTATTCCCAACTCCAACCAACTGCGAAGTTTAATATTTCCTGGATATAGACCACGAACAAGGCTTGGGGAAGGTCAATCACAGATTACTGTACCGGAAGGCTCGTATTACCAGAACTAATATTATTCATCAAAGGTACCACTATCAGCCGCGGCCATTATTTTAAATTAAGTGTTTATGCGACGCTGAAGTGAAACATAAGGATTTTTTTCTTACATCCATTTATTTCTTTCAAACATACCGCTCATAAATTAGACAAGCTTGTTTTTCATGAGGATTGATTTTCATAACACATGGTAGGAAAATACATGAAACATAAATGTTCCACGGCAAAATACATAACGTACAGGACTTTTCCCATAAGTAAGAGATGATGTTCAAGTCTATTATTCCTCCACTTGGAAAAATAAGTCGACGTTCGCAGATACCATGCAGCATATTCTCATGAAGTCCCACCAAGTCTTCACCCTCCCAGTATTACTGAATCTTCCTTCAAACCTCTTGAGCTCGCATTCTCAGGGTGGTACATCTCAAACCTAAATAAATGAGTAAATGCACAAATAAATAAACGTTTAACGATCGAAGAGGTTTTCAGGATGTATATTTCTATCATGCTCTCGAATTTTCGTTAGCTTAATTACCCACCTTCAATCGCTCGTCACAAGAGTCCTTTCATTTATTATTTTGAAGACTACGTGGCGTGGCTCAGATGCCTTCTCACAATTGGTGCACGGCAACATTACATATCTTCTGTGCAACAGAAATCCATCAAGTGCCCGATATATTATGTGATAGACGTATATTTTTCTATTTCATTGCTTCTAACGGTGTGACTAAAGTCGAGGTTTTAAATAACACAGTATAAGATCGATCGCATCGAGTATCGAAAGCTTCGATATGCGATTAAATTTGTGTTTTGAATTTTCATATATTTCTTTTGCACAATTCTATATTTTGCAAACGTAACCGAATAAAAATCGCACATATCAATCAAAAAAATCATTTAAACCGCTTAATTTAAAAACCCTTTTGGAAACAAAAAATATGCCAGTGCTTCTTTTAAAAAAATGAGCCTGAATGCTCAAATTTGTGCTAAACTAAGCCCTCCATCTATGTAGATTGAAGCTGAGTATGATTTGTAATTCTGTAGTTTGCGGGTATCGAAACAATTAAAACGATGACAAGAAAACGCCGTCAATCGAAAATAATTACCTCGGATAACTTTCCTTTAAACATGGCTGCAAATGAAACTGAAGGCTTCAACATAAGTTGAAGTTTCTTTCCCGTTTACAATCCAATTACTTCGGTTACCCATAACATGGCTTTTCCAATTTATGAAAAAAGCAATGTTGCATGATTCAAGAAATGCAAACATCTGCCAGAGAAGGTGTGGCAAAAACTTCATAATCATTATATTAGATATAGAAGATTATTGAAGGAGGAATGGTATAATTGCCACCTAGGATAATGAATTTTCAACACAAAAGTCCCAGATACTTCTATTTATAATGTTTAGCAATAAAGCCTAATCACCTCCGATCCTCTTAAATACCTCTTCTCTCTTTCAACCGAGTAGTGAACCATTTCTTTAACCACATCAATAATGTAATCTAGGATCGTCGCCAGAGGTTTGTATTATTTTACTATGATCTCTTGCAAATCTTGTCACGATCCTGAAAACATATTTAGTTCCAAAAATAGTTTACTTCGTATGACTGAATATATCAACAGTTGGCAGCTGCTCACTCTTTGTCATAGTCAATGACTCATACTTTGATTAAATCTACCACTCAAAATCCTTTTCTGTACCACTTTACATTCCTCAAAGCAAACACTTTTACAATCAATTCCTAAGCTGTCAATTAACCTAGGACATTATTCCCTGACCCTCTTGCCCCAGAAGGTTTTCATCATACCTTAATGAAATATGACCTGCCTGTTCCTAAGGTATGCATCATAATGTAGTTAGTATTCCTCATCAAAGTGTCAGTACTGGCAAAATAATCACTGTTATCAAAATAAGTTGACCATCTTGCTTTTTCTATTGTTATGTTGATAAACCAGTTCCGCGCTTTTGCAATACTTTTTCCTTACTTGGGGAAGAGTTGTAACTATCAGTCCAGAGCATCTCTATAAACCATACACGGTACCCATTTTATTATATCTTCCCACAGGGTAATCTATCATGCAGCCCTTTCACCATTTGCTACATGTTTTAATTATGAACTCCACACGTCATGCATTTGAAATGTAGCCTAAAATAATAAACTGTGTGTGATTATGAGCATTAATTTTTACAGATAAATGCACAGCCATTACCTGGAAGTTTCATAATGCTCATCTTTAGGTGTATCATATGTTGTGCTTCTACATGAATCAGTCATTACCAGCATAGCTTACCTCAACCAAATAATAAAAAACCGTTCCTCATCATTTTTTGTAACCATAAATCTTTTTAAGGATTATCCCATTAACTCTCTAATTTTTAACTTGCCATATTCCATGCCTGGCTACTGTTCTTTTCTGTCTTATTATAATAATGCTAATTTGCTGGCATTAAATTTCTGAATCTACATTTCCTGATTTCTTCTACCTTGAAACACTTCTTTTTGCCACGACCTGAATCATGTGTAATGCAAGCAGGCCAATGAGGTTTCATGACTAAGGTACATCGCTGGAAAAGCTTGACTTCATTCAAAATGTCGCCAACATCATTATTCAATGAACTTATCATTTAATCTCTCAACTTTGGTAAAACTTCCTCGTGTTACATAGTACCTGACTTAATTTCCAGCAAAGGCATTCGTGACTGTTTGGTATTAGTGTCATGTGGCTACTTTAGGCTAATGACTCAATAGGGGCAATATATCTGGATAGAAAAATTTATTTCAAAAATCCAAAATATATCCTCTGATGGGACCATGACATGCAAAACTAGCTTACCTTGCAAGAATTATGACAAAATAGCACTGTGGAAAGTATTTTTTCACCAAATTATACTAACATGGTGTGTGATCATTGTATGATAACTAATATAGCAAAAATAATATTTTCTTCTTAATAGCTCATTTGCTGTCATCTGTCTAGTAAATATGGTTGGAAATCATTGGTGGATTTTGCTTCTGAAAAACTTAAACTCAACAAAATTTTTTCAGGTACTACAGGCTAACTAGAAGAACAAGTGCCCAACTTCATTTTGGGAAGTTCCAATGCGTCATTTTTTCTTATCTGAGAAAAATTATTTGTCCAATAAGTGAAATAGTTTTTACTATGATAATAGCCTCTGGCAGCAGAATGTAGAGCAATGTTTCGCCTTTTTATGTATGAAGACAATGGCTGTCTATTCGTTAAAAATGTGAAAGAAAAAAAATTATTCAAATAAGCCCATGTTCCGTTTCATCCGAACCTGTTGCAGTATTTAAAAGTTTAGAAATATTTTCAAGCTCGAATTAAATTATTAAAAGAATGAATGAAATCTGCATGATATGTAGTTGTCCTTTTACCGTGACAAATGCCATTTATGTCTAAAGGTCCTGATCACCAAGGTACCTTGGAGAACCCCCTTTGTGGCATGCATGAATTTGCACTGTGGGCAAGGCAATGTGCTAGGGTGCGCTTCTTAGAGAAAGCAACCAGAGTCTCCGCTCCCTTACCAGAAGATCACATGCTTCAAGGTAGGTAGTTTTGAGGGGAGGCGACCGACAGCTAAGGTCATTTGCGCCATAGGGGATGGATAGGAAAGGATGAAGGGTGGAGAGAAACCCGGCGTCGGCATTAGCCTACTCTTTACGAAAGGCGCCAAGGGGTCCGCAGTTTAACGTCCCATTCGACGGACGGCGTACTCACTCAAAGTGCCCTCCACAAAGCACCTCAAGTAGGGATCGAGATACCTCTGAAAAATATTCAACACCGCCGGGATTTGAACCCGCGCCCTCATGGTGGGAAGCCAGTACGTTAGCCCCCGCACCATCTCGATCCCCACATGCTTCAAATAATTACTATTTAGGTAACTTTAGATTCTTTGGTTCCGTACTCGTTCCATGGGATAATTAAAAAATTTCCTTCAATATATTGAAATAGCTTCATGATTACAAGGAGAACAATATTATGGTTATTTGTTCACCTT
The DNA here is from genome assembly GCF_022747635.1 of Hetaerina americana. Classification (NCBI taxonomy): domain Eukaryota; kingdom Metazoa; phylum Arthropoda; class Insecta; order Odonata; family Calopterygidae; genus Hetaerina; species Hetaerina americana. The sequence continues at coordinate 5,284,371 of NW_027286886.1, forward strand.
TAACTCTTATGGATTTAGGTGTGAACTGCCTGGGCATGGCATTGTTGACATAATGTGAATCATTCACAGGAATTGTGTAATATATATTGCAATTGATTTATTCCTAAAAAACCAATTGACTTATTGGAAATGGTTCTCTTAAAAATGGAACTAGGATGATAATTCAAATTTTGATTTTATGGCTAAGGCGTTCATCACAAAATACAAGTTCTCGGGGAGCATTCACTAAAAGTAATAAAAGCGTGTGAAAGACTTCTACCATTAAGAAATTCTGTCAACTAAACATTCCCTTTGATTTAACATTATTAAAAATGACCAGCGGGCCCTCATGCATGCCATTTGGTCTATGCGCACTTGGAAGTGTTTCTAGTTAATAGCAAAAATAAAACTATTACAAACTTCCTGCATATAGTGCAGGAACAGAGCTTGAGGACGGCCAATCTAGTGGGCAGTGTTTGCGAGAAGGCTTCAATGACCACCGTGATATCAGGCGCACCTGTATTCCAAGAAGAACAAAAATTATCAAGGCCCTTGTTTGGCAAGTGTGGCCAGAAAATATTAGAAATGTGGGATGGATTCATTCTCCTTGCATAATGCAACAGAACAATAGTTTTGCAGATACTACAGACTAAGCAATAGAAGCAAGTGCCAAATTACAGCTTCGGAAATGCATATTCATCATTTTTTCGTAATCACAGACAGAGGACTCAGCCAATACATCAATTTATGTTTTTCTACGAGAACAGCTTTTTTCTGTGGACAGCAATCTAATGTATTGCTCGTTTAACGAACAGAGTCCATTGCCAACTATTTGATAAACATATTTAGGAAAAACCATTTAGTTCTATGAAATCTTGTTCAGTTTCATTCTAACCTCTTGAGCCTTTTGAAAAATATGACAAAACTTTGCAGTCATCATGACCATTCTCAATTAGCTTTGTTTCGGTAAGGCGATTAAATTATAGTACAAATTCTCAGGGAGTATTCATGAAAAGGAATTAAAGTATGAGCAAGTCTTATACCGAACCTCCAAATATGAAATGCTCTTAACTTAACATTGCATTTGTTAACACACCATCAATTAAACCTATGGGTCACCATGTAACCCATCTAAACAATGGTGAATTGCAGGTTTCATTTCGGTATTCCCAACTCCAACCAACTGCGAAGTTTAATATTTCCTGGATATAGACCACGAACAAGGCTTGGGGAAGGTCAATCACAGATTACTGTACCGGAAGGCTCGTATTACCAGAACTAATATTATTCATCAAAGGTACCACTATCAGCCGCGGCCATTATTTTAAATTAAGTGTTTATGCGACGCTGAAGTGAAACATAAGGATTTTTTTCTTACATCCATTTATTTCTTTCAAACATACCGCTCATAAATTAGACAAGCTTGTTTTTCATGAGGATTGATTTTCATAACACATGGTAGGAAAATACATGAAACATAAATGTTCCACGGCAAAATACATAACGTACAGGACTTTTCCCATAAGTAAGAGATGATGTTCAAGTCTATTATTCCTCCACTTGGAAAAATAAGTCGACGTTCGCAGATACCATGCAGCATATTCTCATGAAGTCCCACCAAGTCTTCACCCTCCCAGTATTACTGAATCTTCCTTCAAACCTCTTGAGCTCGCATTCTCAGGGTGGTACATCTCAAACCTAAATAAATGAGTAAATGCACAAATAAATAAACGTTTAACGATCGAAGAGGTTTTCAGGATGTATATTTCTATCATGCTCTCGAATTTTCGTTAGCTTAATTACCCACCTTCAATCGCTCGTCACAAGAGTCCTTTCATTTATTATTTTGAAGACTACGTGGCGTGGCTCAGATGCCTTCTCACAATTGGTGCACGGCAACATTACATATCTTCTGTGCAACAGAAATCCATCAAGTGCCCGATATATTATGTGATAGACGTATATTTTTCTATTTCATTGCTTCTAACGGTGTGACTAAAGTCGAGGTTTTAAATAACACAGTATAAGATCGATCGCATCGAGTATCGAAAGCTTCGATATGCGATTAAATTTGTGTTTTGAATTTTCATATATTTCTTTTGCACAATTCTATATTTTGCAAACGTAACCGAATAAAAATCGCACATATCAATCAAAAAAATCATTTAAACCGCTTAATTTAAAAACCCTTTTGGAAACAAAAAATATGCCAGTGCTTCTTTTAAAAAAATGAGCCTGAATGCTCACATTTGTGCTAAACTAAGCCCTCCATCTATGTAGATTGAAGCTGAGTATGATTTGTAATTCTGTAGTTTGCGGGTATCGAAACAATTAAAACGATGACAAGAAAACGCCGTCAATCGAAAATAATTACCTCGGATAACTTTCCTTTAAACATGGCTGCAAATGAAACTGAAGGCTTCAACATAAGTTGAAGTTTCTTTCCCGTTTACAATCCAATTACTTCGGTTACCCATAACATGGCTTTTCCAATTTATGAAAAAAGCAATGTTGCATGATTCAAGAAATGCAAACATCTGCCAGAGAAGGTGTGGCAAAAACTTCATAATCATTATATTAGATATAGAAGATTATTGAAGGAGGAATGGTATAATTGCCACCTAGGATAATGAATTTTCAACACAAAAGTCCCAGATACTTCTATTTATAATGTTTAGCAATAAAGCCTAATCACCTCCGATCCTCTTAAATACCTCTTCTCTCTTTCAACCGAGTAGTGAACCATTTCTTTAACCACATCAATAATGTAATCTAGGATCGTCGCCAGAGGTTTGTATTATTTTACTATGATCTCTTGCAAATCTTGTCACGATCCTGAAAACATATTTAGTTCCAAAAATAGTTTACTTCGTATGACTGAATATATCAACAGTTGGCAGCTGCTCACTCTTTGTCATAGTCAATGACTCATACTTTGATTAAATCTACCACTCAAAATCCTTTTCTGTACCACTTTACATTCCTCAAAGCAAACACTTTTACAATCAATTCCTAAGCTGTCAATTAACCTAGGACATTATTCCCTGACCCTCTTGCCCCAGAAGGTTTTCATCATACCTTAATGAAATATGACCTGCCTGTTCCTAAGGTATGCATCATAATGTAGTTAGTATTCCTCATCAAAGTGTCAGTACTGGCAAAATAATCACTGTTATCAAAATAAGTTGACCATCTTGCTTTTTCTATTGTTATGTTGATAAACCAGTTCCGCGCTTTTGCAATACTTTTTCCTTACTTGGGGAAGAGTTGTAACTATCAGTCCAGAGCATCTCTATAAACCATACACGGTACCCATTTTATTATATCTTCC